>NC_136007.1:336320-458820 GCF_048128805.1 Centroberyx gerrardi | reverse complement strand
GAGACAACGTTTCAATTTAAAACTTTATTTATTTAATGCTGATGTCAGCTGCTTTTAATTTAGTATCACTGCTGTAATAAATGTAATGTAATGTAATGTAATGTGTAATATAATATAATATAATATAATATAATATAATATAATGGTTGTGTGTATTTCAGTGTTGCAGCTGAACGGTTCGACTCGTCTGCAGGTTCGACTTCACTCCAGACTGTTCACAGTCTGCGCTCACAGCTGGAGCTCACACCTGTCTGACCTCACCTGCACTTACCTGGGACACAGGTGGCTGTGTGTGTGTGTGTGTGTGTGTGTGTGTGTGTGTGTGTGTGTGTTTTTGATTTTATTTTCAGCGTCCAGCTCAAACCACACCACACACATATAACATATACACTGACATAAATATACAGTACAACATATATATAACATATACATATATAACGCAAATATACAGTATAACATATAACATAACATAATAAACCAAGTGTTAGCGTATTTCTTTCATAATCATCAAACCAAAACAAATACAAATATACAAATTACAAAGTACAAATGTTCCACAGAAAGTAATTTCAGTTCACAGATTCAAACCGTTTTAGAACCGGTTCTGTCTCTGCAGAGCGGGTAACGTGACGCTGCTGCCGGCGCGACCGGACCACTCACCGTTTGTAACCGTCAACATCGACCGCAACGGAACCATGGAGCTCAACACCAGGTAAACCAGAACCAGGACCAGAACTAGAATTAGAACCAGAACTAAAACTAGAACCAGAACCAGAACCAGAACCAGAGCTAGAGCCAGAACCAGAGCCAGAACCAGAACCAGAATTAGAACCAGAACTAGAACCAGAACCAGAGCTAGAGCCAGAACCAGAGCCAGAGCCAGAGCCAGAGCCAGAGCCAGAACTAGAACCAGAACTAGACCCAGAACCAGAACCAGAACTAGAACCAGAACCAGAGATAGAGCCAGAACTAGAACCAGAACCAGAACCAGAACTAGAACGAGAACCAGAACCAGAGATAGAGCCAGAACCAGAACCAGAACCAGAACCAGAGCTAGAGCCAGAACCAGAGCTAGAATTAGAACCAGAACCAGAACCAGAACCAGAAGTCAGATTCTTGCTGTCCATGTAAACAGAGTCAGTGTGTTTTCTGTTTTCCTGTTCCAGTGAAAGTTGTGTTGGTGAGCGAGTGATGTCACTGAGCTGTGACAACCAGCGTGAGTACCTGCACTCTAAAAACACTCCTGTTAAAACACTCTGCACTCTAAAAACACTCCTGTTAAAACACTCTGCACTCTAAAAACACTCCTGTTAAAACACTCTGCACTCTAAAAACACTCCTGTTAAAACACCCTGCACTCTAAAAACACTCCTGTTAAAACACTCTGCACTCTAAAAACACTCCTGTTAAAACACCCTGCACTCTAAAAAGACTCCTGTTAAAACACCATGCACTCTAAAAACACTCCTGTTAAAACACTCTGCACTCTAAAAACACTCCTGTTAAAACACTCTGCACTCTAAAAACACTCCTGTTAAAACAATACACTGAATATATAAAGTTGCAATAAGCTAAATTTTCTGCCCACTATGGGCGACAGAAACAAGTTTACCAGTTTAACAAGTTTAACAAGTTTACAAGTTTAACAAGTTTATCAAGTTTATCAGTTTAACAAGTTTACCAGTTTAACAAGTTTAACAAGTTTACAAGTTTAACAAGTTTATCAAGTTTATCAGTTTAACAAGTGTAACAAGTTTAACAAGTTTATCAGTTTAACAAGTTTAACAAGTTTATCAGTTTAACAAGTTTAACAAGTTTAACAAGTTTACAAGTTTAACAAGTTTAACAAGTTTACAAGTTTAACAAGTTTAACAAGTTTATCAGTTTAATAAGTTTAACAAGTTTAACAAGTTTATCAGTTTAACAAGTTTATCAGTTTAACAAGTTTAACAAGTTTACAAGTTTAACAAGTTTATCAAGTTTATCAGTTTAACAAGTGTAACAAGTTTAACAAGTTTATCAGTTTAACAAGTTTAACAAGTTTATCAGTTTAACAAGTTTAACAAGTTTAACAAGTTTACAAGTTTAACAAGTTTAACAAGTTTACAAGTTTAACAAGTTTAACAAGTTTATCAGTTTAACAAGTTTAACAAGTTTAACAAGTTTATCAGTTTAACAAGTTTAACAAGTTTACAAGTTTAACAAGTTTATCAGTTTAACAAGTTTAACAAGTTTATCAGTTTAACAAGTTTAACAAGTTTACAAGTTTACAAGTTTACAAGTTTAACAAGTTTAACAAGTTTACAAGTTTAACAAGTTTAACAAGTTTACCAGTTTATCAGTTTAACAAGTTTACCAGTTTAACAAGTTTACTAGTTCAACAAGTTTACCAGTTCAACAAGTTTACCAGTTTAACAAGTTTACCAGTTTAACAAGTTTAACAAGTTTAACAAGTTTATCAGTTTAACAAGTTTAACAAGTTTATCAGTTTAACAAGTTTAACAAGTTTACAAGTTTAACAAGTTTATCAGTTTAACAAGTTTAACAAGTTTAACAAGTTTATCAGTTTAACAAGTTTACAAGTTTACAAGTTTAACAAGTTTAACAAGTTTACAAGTTTACCAGTTTAACAAGTTTAACAAGTTTACAAGTTTATCAGTTTAACAAGTTTACCAGTTTAACAAGTTTACCAGTTCAACAAGTTTACCAGTTTAACAAGTTTACCAGTTTAACAAGTTTAACAAGTTTAACAAGTTTATCAGTTTAACAAGTTTAACAAGTTTACAAGTTTACAAGTTTAACAAGTTTACAAGTTTACAAGTTTAACAAGTTTAACAAGTTTACAAGTTTATCAGTTTAACAAGTTTACCAGTTTAACAAGTTTACCAGTTTAACAAGTTTACTAGTTTAACAAGTTTACAAGTTCAACAAGTTTACTAGTTTAACAAGTTTACAAGTTCAACAAGTTTACAAGTTAAACAAGTTTACTAGTTTAACAAGTTTACTAATTTAACAAGTTTACAAGTTAAACAAGTTTACTAGTTTAACAAGTTTACTAGTTTAACAAGTTTACCAGTTCAACAAGTTTAACAAGTTTACCAGTTTAACAAGTTTACTAGTTCAACAAGTTTACCAGTTCAACAAGTTTACCAGTTCAACAAGTTTACCAGTTTAACAAGTTTACTAGTTCAACAAGTTTACCAGTTTAACAAGTTTACTAGTTTAACAAGTTTAGCATCATGAGAATGTTTTTCAGGAGTGGGAGGCGGAGAGCGCCGCTTTTAAAAAGCGAGGGAGGAGACGAGCTAGTTTTAAAAATGAAAAGCAGCTGGATGGAGGGGGAGGAGCTTCGTTCAGCAGCAGAATCTGACAACAGCTTTAGAAAAGAGGAGAAAACAGCAACACAGCTGGATGTTGGTTTACATCATGATGTCTCAGTTAAATCTCCACACAGCAACATTAGCTTCAGGATTGGTTAGAAGGGCTGATATTGCTTATTGTAGGTGTAACTACTCAGTGTGTTGGATGTATAGTGTAAAACAGCATCTGTGTGTTTTAGCTTGTGGTGTTCGTCTGGTCTCCATGGAGACGGGTGGCACAGGATCGTCTGAGACAGACCAATCAGCAGAGAGGAGGAATGGTCAAGGTACCAAAACAAACTATGCATCCCAAAGTGCTTTGGGTTTTATCATGACTCCTCCTTGTTGTTCAGTCTGACTCCTCCTTCTTGTTCTGCTCCTATCAGGTGTTAGAGTGGTGGGCGGGGTGGATGCTGGGAAGGGGGCGTGGCCTTGGATGGTGTCTCTCTATTGGAGGGGGCGTCATGTGTGCGGAGCCTCGTTGATTGACAGCGAGTGGCTGGTAACGGCTGCACACTGTGTGTTTGGGTGAGACACTCCTATCAGATTTGACAGATTATTTTAGTAGACTTTGTTAGACAGTTAAGTATTGTCATAATTTAGAATAGAGTCATCAGTGAACATTTTGATCCTTTAGGCTCATAGACTCCCAGTCTATGAGTTGAAGGGATCCAAACCAAGGACCGTTTAAAGAAGGAGAGGACATTTGGTCACTGTGCATTAGTGATGGAACGATATGATTGGATACTTGATAATGGGTTTAGGATTCAATACAACCACGATACGATGTGATCAATAAAAGTTCAGTGACAACAAAGTCTGACTGTTCAAAATTCTGTTTATTTCTGAGACACAAATCTTTCTAGCGATGCCATTGGCTGCTAGAATGTAAACAACAATTTATAATTTGGATGGAGAGCTTGTGAAACTGTGATGGTCAAGAGTCTCATTAGTGATTACTACAGCAGAATAACATGGAGCTGATATCACCATTCATGTTCCTGACAGCAGAATAACATGGAGCTGATATCACCATTCATGTTCCTGACAGCAGAATAACATGGAGCTGATATCACCATTCATGTTCCTGACAGCAGAATAACATGGAGCTGATATCACCATTCATGTTCCTGACAGCAGAATAACATGGAGCTGATATCACCATTCATGTTCCTGACAGCAGAATAGCATGGAGCTGATATCACCATTCATGTTCCTGAACATCCATACGGATTGTCACATTTCTACTGAGATATATTGAATTTCGATATATTGTCCCGTCACTACTGCACATCCATCAGAGCCAGAATGAAGAAATCCCATATAGTTAGTGAAGTGAATGGGAAATGCTTTCAGACTTACAGTCCATCAGTCAGGGAAATATTGTGTGAGGACGTTCATCCCATGTGTTATTGTCACGATCATGATCAATATTTTCTCTAAAATTAACCCCTTCCACAGTAAGAACCTTCATCTCCAGTTCTGGGTGGCGATGTTCGGTCTCCACTCCCACAGTGACAGTGGCTCACCGGACGTCCAGACCCGACGAGTCGATCAGATCATCATCAACAGACATTATAACAGACAGACCAAGCAGGCTGACATCGCCATGATGCATCTCCAGACGCCAATCAACTTCACCGGTGAGGAAACCTCTTAACTCACTAACTGTCTCAACAAATCATTTAATCTTATAGTTTATCTCTCTTAAAACATATTTTCAAGTCAAATTAAATCCAATTTATTTCTAAAGCGCTTTGAACAAACAGGTTGCTCATAAACTGCTGTACAGACATAAATTCTGATAAAATGAAGAGTTTAAAAGACTTTTACAAAATAAAAACTACCCTAACAGCACAAAACTGTCTGCCATCTAATCTTGTATTCAGACTTAAAATCTTAGTTTTCAGTTTGTTCTCAGTTTGGTGAGATTGTTTCTCTTGTTTCATGTCAATATAAACTTGTTTCAACAACTTTTATAATCTTTTTAAATCAACTTGATTCAAGAATTTTATTTTTTTTTGGTTACAACCTATTGACAGTTACAGTAATGACTCTACTGCACTGGAAACAATAGATTTACCTCAACTCACAAGTGTGTGTTAGAAGTGTGTTAGAAGTGTGTGTTAGAAGGTGTGTTAGAAGTGTGTGTTAGAAGTGTGTGTTAGAAGTGTGTATTGTGTTTCCAGCGGTCGTCCAGCCGGTGTGTTTGCCTCGGGACGATCAGCAGTTTGAGGCAGGAAGGAAATGTTTCATCGCTGGATGGGGAAGAGATGCTGAGCAAGGTGAGGAACTCTGAAGATCTGGATCTGAATCTGAATCTGGATCTGGATCTGGATCTGAATCTGAATCTGAATCAGAATCAGAATCAGAATCAGAATCAGCAGTGATCTGAGTCTGAACCAGAGTTCGGTGGTTCTGTTTCACTGTTAGAATTCTGCAGAACTGCGTTTGGTAAAACCTTCGTCACCAACCTGAGTCTGATGAACCGAATCTGTGAAAAAGCCACAGATGGAGAACAGCGTTTGCCTCGTGTTCGTCAGTGATTCAGTGAGACCTTCAGCAGACCTGCAGGTTTCTCCTCCATCAGGTCCTGGTTTTTATTTCCTGAATGAGTCCAGACTGCGTTCTCACTGCTGCGTTTACATGGAGCCTTTTAATCAGAATAGAAATGCCTCATATAAACGGCTCAATCAGAATAAACTGGACCGATCCGGATGAAATGTCGTTCCGATGGTTTAACCCTTTCATGATCCGGTCGATGGATAAAATGTCGTCATGTAAACTCTCGTTCGGATCACTTTCTCTGGTTGAATCTCTCGGCTCTTTCTGCACACGCTCGCGCATTTGACGCAAGTAACGTCAATTACGTTTACTTTTTTACTTTTTTTTTCCGGGAGAATTTGAAAGGATGACTGTTCTGAGCCCCGGGGCGACGGGCTTCACGTAGGCGGTGCTGACTCCGCCCACCCGGGACAGTTTCAGTGTACGGCGGTGAGAATTACAAATGGACCCAATAATTGCGGGTTCAAAACAAAATGTCTTTTTCTGACACTTATGGAGTCGCATGTTGTGATGAAACTGCAGCAGAAACAACGGCAGTAAAGAAACAACGGAGCCGAGCGGCCGGCGTAGGTCCGGCTGTTAGACCTGAAACATGTTAGAGAGCTGGAAACTTTTCTTCTGGTTCCAGAAACATCTTCATGCGACCGTTATATTCAGCTCATGGAAACGCTGCGTGGGAATCTTCCTTCGGAATGATTTCATTCAGAATTTTAAAAAATGTCTCCTGTAACCGCAGATGGAACCGCACCACAGTTCACTTAGAACCGGACTCAGAACCTCGTACAGCTGAACTCGGTGCCGTAACTCGGTCCACACCGAGAGAACCGAACCAGATTCAGACTGAAAGGCCGAGCTGACGCCTCCTGGATCTGAACCGTGCTGATCCTGGTGAACTGGATCCATCTACCTGCTGGGAAGTTTATATGATGCAACCTTACCTCTCTGCCTGTCTGTCTGCCTGTCTGTCTGTCTGCCTGCCTGTCTGTCTGCCTGTCTGTCTGCCTGCCTGTCTGTCTGCCTGCCTGTCTGTCTGCCTGTTTGTCTCTCCAGGTTCTCCAGCTGATGTTCTCCAGGAGGCCCAGGTTCCTCTGGTGAGCCAGGCTCAGTGTCAGGTTCAGTTACCAGAATACAACGTCACATCCAGCATGATGTGTGCCGGCTTCGCTGAGGGAGGAGTCGACTCCTGCCAGGTAACGGACTAAACTGGACCACCCTTAACCCGGACCGACCCGGACCGACCTGGACCGACCTGGACCGACCCGGACCGACCTGGACCGACCTGGACTGACCTGTGTCTGCTCCTGTTTTCTGTTTAAGTTTAAAGTTTAAAGTTTAAAGTGTGTTGTTGTTGTTTGCAGGGCGACTCTGGAGGTCCGCTGCTGTGTGAGGAGGACACACACTGGATCCTGACCGGTCAGTCACACACACACACACACACACACTGGATCCTGACCGGTCAGTCACACACACACACACACACACACACTGGATCCTGACCGGTCAGTCACACACACAAACACACACACACACACACACTGGATTCTGACCGGTCAGTCACACACACACACACACACACACACACACACTGGATCCTGACCTGTCAGTCACACACACACACACACACACACACACACTGGATCCTGACCGGTCAGTCACACACACACACACACACACACACACACACACTGGATCCTGACCTGTCAGTCACACACACACACACACACACACACACACTGGATCCTGACCTGTCAGTCACACACACACAGATGAAAGATTTATTTATGTCCACATAAATACAAGCATACAAAGGACATAAACAGTATTAATGCAGTCAGATATTGAGTCAGTCAGTTACAGAAGTGCCTGGTTGGCAGCCACAGTGCTGCAGACACACAGGAAGATAACAGACAGGATAACAGACAGGATAACAGACAGGATAACAGACAGGATCCACTTCATGGGTATAAAAAGCAGCTCCTCCTCATATTGACAGCAGATACTGAACAACACCTCTCTAACTGCTCGGCCTTCTCTGAGGGAGACCGGCCCTCTGAAGCCCCGCCCCTCCAGCTCGTCACATGACCCAGGCTGCCAAATATCAAAACTAAAAGTTTACACTTGTAGCCCAGATGTGAGACGTTCTGCTCCAGCTGTTGATATTTCAGCATCTTGGTTGGAAAGGCTTCCTCTAGGCTGCAGTCAGAAGTACAGCCGACCTCCAGCAGGAACAACATGAACTCTCTGAGATCTTCAGACAACAACATCAGAGTTAGCTGTAATATCAGAGAACACTTCTGAATCCTCGCTACAGACTGAACATGCTCGCTACAGACTGAACATCCTCGCTACAGACTGAACATCCTCGCTACAGACTGAACATGCTCGGCTTCACAGCAGAATGTTATAAAGCATTATAGAAGACCTGAAGATAGATCTGATATCTTTTGATATCAGATCCACTATTCTGTCGTGCCGACATATGTGTACACATGGATGTATAAACACTGGATCCTGACCGGTCAGTCACACACACACACAGACACACACACACACTGGATCCTGACCGGTCAGTCACACACACACACAGACACACACACACACTGGATCCTGACCGGTCAGTCACACACACACACATACACACACACACACTGGATCCTGACCGGTCAGTCACACACACACACAGACACACACACACACTGGATCCTGACCGGTCAGTCACACACACACACAGACACACACACAGACACACACACAGACACACTGATACAAACATACAAATGTAAAAATAAATGAATAATGAATACATTCTGTGTCCTGATTGGTTCCCGGCAGGTGTGACGTCGTTTGGGATTGGCTGTGGGCGACCTGAGAGACCCGGAGTCTACGCCCGAGTCTCCTCCTTCATCTCCTGGATCGCCCAGACCAGACGCTCCTCCTTCATCTCCTCCTCCTCCTCCTCCTCTTCCTCTTCCTCCTGACTGACCCTCCTCCTCCTCTTCATCCTCTTCCTCCTGACTGACTCTCCTCCTCCTCTTCATCCTGACTGACCCTCCTCCTCCTCCTCCTCCTCCTCCTCCTGACTGACCCTCCTCCTCTTCATCCTCTTCCTCCTAACTGACCCTCCTCCTCCTCTTCCTCCTGACTGACCCTCCTCTTCCTCCTCCTCCTCTTCTGGAGGTGAACACTTCGTCATCAGAAGTGTCTTTAATTCAGTGAAAACTGAGATCTAACAACAGATGGATGTTTCTCTTGTTGACATCAGGAACAAAGTTAAAGTTAAAGTTAAAGTTAAAGTTAAAGATGGAGTTGAATTTGAAATTACCTCTGAGCTCATAACACCTCAACACAAAAAATACCGACCAGGAAGTAGAGTAATTACAGTTTAAATTTATTTTGATCAAATGAGAATAAAAAGTCACCACAGCGCCTCCTGGTGGTTGAGAAAGGCTGAACTTCTCCACAAGCAATTAGATATTAAATTAAATTACATTATTACAAATTATATTCCAGTGAATCACACATTCGTTACACATAGGAAAACAACTTTACTATATTGACTGGAATCACGTGTGTGCTGTTAAAAGAAGGAAATAAAAGTTTTTACTATGTTTTATTGCAGTGAACTCAATTGTCGCTTAGTGTAGAAGGGAATTTGAATAAAGTTATCTTGTCTTGCACATAAAGTTTCAATTTTATTTTTCATTTTAATATAAAAACATCTTTGGTAACACTTTACATAATGTAGTTTGTAACATCACTGTTTTAACGAAGCCATTTGAATGGTGTGTTACACAGTAAAGTACATTATGTATTAGGGAGATTTTCATCAGGTACATACACAGTAATATTGTGTACTCACAATACTTCTCCATTGGTTAATACACTGGAATAAAGCCATTGTAAAGTGAAGTGTTACCCAAACGTCTCTCATTTGTTTTGATTTGTGTCACTAAAGAAAAACTAATATTCTCATGTTTTGAAAAACTCCAGTGAACTGAACTGTGTTGCAGTTCATCATCTGTCAGCAGAGCTCCAAAGTTAATGATCTTAATATATTATTTGAAAGAAAAAGGTTTTGTGTTTCAATGGGGAAATGAGTGTCCTGCTCAGAATGTGCGTATCTTCGTATCAATCGTTTCACGCTTTTAAATGCAATCAATAAAAAGGCGATTTTACTGCCGTTTTGCTTTTGAGCTGACACCACAGAGAAGGAAGGAGCGATGTGCATTTTTCCTTTTTGCTTTTAGTTTGTCAGTCCAGAAGAGAAGTCAGTCCAGGAGGTGTGAACAGGACAGGATCTGACCTCCGGACAGGACCGAGCTCCATGTCAGAGTAAAAGCCTGACATGTACCGGTCTTAACTTTCTTGTCTGACCGCAGGTTTGAATAAGCTCCGTTATAAGGTTTTTTTTAGCTTCACAGCTTGCTTTCTAACATAAAGTAGCCCTAGCTAATGTTAGCCTAGACAGGTAACAAGCTAGTGGCAGTTAGCCCAAATTACGACCAGACGTCAAGGAGCAAGCCAAGCACAACAAACTGGAATAGGTTAGGATGAAGAGGACTCAAGGTCAAGGTCAACAGGAGAAACCAGAACACCAAGCAGTTTAAACAGTAACGTATAGGACTAGGTAGATTTAGTCTTACTCTTGTTTATCTGTTACAGAATGTTATAATCTTTATTTGAGATCTGCCAGTTAAAACATTGAGCCAGTGACTTGGCTTTGTGCGGTTGGACTATCTTTTTGTTATTTAAAAAATAAAATCTTTGTTATTTATAAGAAATCTGATCCCCGACATCCAAATATATAGCTAAAATGTTCATAGTCCTAAATTATACAAATTAATAGGGTATATTTACTGAAGGCTGTGTCCATGGTACTGTGAGTTATTTTTTAAACTTGACTGTATTCTTGAAACAATTTACAGTTTACTAGCACACACAAGCTGGCCCATGTGGCTCTACTGTTGACTTTAATTAGCATAAATCATATGGCCCTATTTAATAATTCCACAACTTTATAGAAAGAATGACATTGCTGTGCCTGCGTACCGGCTGCCGTACGGCTCAGCAACAATCCAGTCTACTGGAAACTGGAAATGAATAAAAAAGAACATTTGAAATTCAAGTAAAGGTTTCAGAAGTCATGATGGTGCTAGAGCTTTTTTAATCCCAAGTGGGGAATTAGATTACGGCCCAACACGATACACAAAGAAAAAAAGTAACAAAATCCTAACAAATGATAATGCAAAAACCATTCAGCTGTCTCTGAAGCAGCATCAGAAAACTTCAGCCTGTTGCTGTTGATCTCTGTGATCAGAAGTGTAAAAAGTGAATGAATGGGAACAGAAGTGTTTGTTGAGGCTTGAAATAAATGAAAAAAAACAACAACTTTATTCTGATTTAACCGTGGTCTCTAAGTAGGCTACATTTTACATTTACGTTAAAAAGCAAGCTGTGAAGGTTAAAAAAAAACACTTTATGGCATAACTTTTACGTTACTTATTCAAACCGACAGATTTAATTGCCTCACTCGTCTCTGCCACGCTCTGTTCGGACCTATGGTTCGGACAGGAAGATGTCAATTACCGTTTAGCAACTTGGTTCAAACGGACAAACATTAAGGCTTTTATTCTGAAATGGAGCTCCTTCCTGTCTGGAAGTCAGGTTGGTTCGGTCCACTCCTCCCAACACTTCACTGCTTTTCTGGATCAACAAACTAAAAGCAAAAAGGAAAAATGCACATCGCTCTTTCCTTTTCCGTGGTGTCAATTCAAAATCAAAAAGCAAAAAGCGGTAAAATTGCTTTTTTATTTGTTGCACTTAAATGAGTAAAACAATTGATGCAAAGGTAACATGTGAGCGCCAGTTTTCACTTCCCCTCATCTTTGACTGAATATTAAAGGTTCCTACAACATCAGCTGTTAAAGAGAAAAAGATAAAATGGTTTCTTCATCATTCTGACAGACTTTTACTTTTTAACAGTGTGAAACCATTTAAAAGCTGGGATTAAATTAAAGATTACTTTCAAAATGTAACTTTATTACTTTTACTTTCATTACAGATTGCTTAATACCTTACATTACATTACATTCCTTATTTGAACAACCTAGCTTGATTGCTCTTTGGATTAGTTCGCCTCAAAATCATTAAATTTGTAGTTAAACATGAGTTATTTGAACTGGCAGACTAATTTAAATGTTAATTTAAATGTCATTAACAACTGTTATAAATTGCGTATATTTCTCTAAATAAAACGAGGTTTCCCTTCAGGTTCTGATTTACCGTCTGGAACCTGACCAGATCCTGCCAGTAACAGATTACAATTACTTTTATTCTTATCAGATTACAATAATCCTATTATATGTAATCCGTTAATCCTCCATTTTTTTTTTAAAGATGTTAGATTGTTGGAGGTGGAGAGACACAGGAGAGACTGGGAGAGAGAGAGAAGACACGTGACACGGGTCCTGAGGACGTTGCGGTCACATGGTACACGCCTCAGACCGCTCAGCCAATGGGATGCCCCGTTAATCCTCAATTTTGTTTGATTCTCGTTAGTAACTGTAACAGATTACAGTTTTTTTTGTAATGAGACTACAGTAATCCATTACATGTAATCCATTACTCCCACATTTCCGTTTGATTGGTTGAATGTCCCTCCAGTCACTAACAGGACATTGAATTTGATTGGGTTCTCCTGATGGAGCCCTTGTTTCCCATTGGTTGTTTTTTGTGCGGCGGCATTTCTGATTGGTCAGAGGGCATTGAGGCCGGTCCCTTCTCCTTCCTTCATCTCTTTCAAAGCCACGCCTTCCTTGGAGACCACGCCCCTCTGGCAGGCCACGTCTTCATCAGAAACCACGCCCTCCTTCAGGGCCACGCCCTCTGTCTGCAGCTGCTGGGCCGATCTGCCACGAGACCTGCAGGCAGACAGGCAGACAGACAGGAAGGCAGACAGACAGACAGACAGACAGACAGGAAGGCAGACAGACAGACAGACAGACAGACAGACAGACAGACAGACAGGAAGGCAGACAGACAGACAGACAGACAGACAGCAAGGCAGACAGACAGACAGACAGACAGACAGGAAGGCAGACAGACAGACAGACAGACAGGAAGGCAGACAGACAGACAGGAAGGCAGACAGACAAACAGACAGACAGGAAGGCAGACAGACAGACAGACAGACAGGAAGGCAGACAGACAGACAGACAGACAGACAGACAGGAAGGCAGACAGACAGACAGACAGGAAGGCAGACAGACAGACAGACAGACAGACAGACAGGAAGGCACACAGACAGACAGACAGACAGACAGGAAGGCAGACAGACAGACAGACAGACAGACAGACAGACAGACAGACAGGAAGGCAGACAGACAGACAGACAGACAGACAGACAGGAAGGCAGACAGACAGACAGACAGACAGACAGACAGACAGGAAGGCAGACAGACAGACAAACAGACAGACAGACAGGAAGGCAGACAGACAGACAAACAGGAAGGCAGACAGACAAACAGACAGACAGACAGGAAGGCAGACAAACAGACAGACAGGAAGGCAGACAGACAGACAGACAGACAGACAGACAGGAAGGTAGACAGACAAACAGACAGACAGGAAGGCAGACAGACAAACAGACAGACAGGAAGGCAGACAGACAAACAGACAGACAGGAAGGCAGACAGACAAACAGACAGACAGACAGGAAGGTAGACAGACAAACAGACAGACAGGAAGGCAGACAGACAGACAGACAGACAGACAGACAGGAAGGTAGACAGACAAACAGACAGACAGACAGACAGACAGACAGACAGGAAGGCAGACAGACAGACAGACAGACAGACAGGATGGTAGACAGACAGTAGGGTGATGATGAACCAAAACAGAATCACATACAATCTGACCAGTAAGAACTGCAATAAATCAACATACATTATGTCTGTCTCTCAAGGAATAAAATCTTAGTGAATTAAAATGCTGGACTGATGCTGGTCTCAACATTTGCTGTAGCTAAATGAAAATTAGAAACAGTTTTAGTTATTAGTTTAGTTAGTTTATAGTTATTTTCACACCTTAGATCTGATTCATAATGAAATAGGCTAGCAGTGCTCATTGATTTCACTGAGGAATGATGCTAGCACTGTGAGCTCACATTAGCTTGTGGCTAAGAAGGCTAATGATGCTAACATGCTTAGCTCACCAGTTCTCTTCCACGTCCTCGATGGTGTCGGGTAGCGGCACATTGAGGGTCTCCGGCAGGAAGCAGGCAAATCCCCCCGCCACCACCGCCGCCCCCCCATACACCACACTGGGCAGTGCCGGGAGTACCTGGGAAATGGAGTCCATTATCATTATTACTGATGTTGTTGGTATTGTTATTGCCTGTGTAGTCGTAGTAGAAATACGAGTAATAGAGGTAGTATGAGTAGTACTAACAAGTAGTACTAATACTAATATCTGAAAATAACAGCATGTGAGTCATAATAATAAGTTAGTTGTTAGTTGTTAGTGATGGTGAGAATAGTGATGTGAGTGAGTCGCTAGTTGGTTAGTTACTGTAATAGTTGACCACCCTGAATAAATAAAGGTAAATAAATAAAAATAATTTGTTAGTTGGTTAGTTTGTTGGTTAGTTAGTTGGTTAGTTAATTTGTTGGTTGGTTAGTTAATTTGTTAGGTGGTTAGTTAGTTGGTTAGTTAATTTGTTGGTTGGTTAGTTACTTTGTTAGTTGGTTAGTTAATTTGTTAGTTAGTAGTTAGTTGGTTAGTTGGCTAGTTAATTTGTTAGTTGCTTAGTAAGTTGGTAAGTTAATTTGTTAGTTGGCTAGTTAATTTGTTAGTTGCTTAGTTAGTTGGTTTGTTGGTTAGTTAATTTGTTAGTTGCTTAGTTAGTTGGTAAGTTAATTTGTTAGTTGCTAGTTCATTTGTTAGTTGCTTAGTTAGTTGGTAAGTTAATTAGTTAGTTGCTTAGTTAGTTGGTAAGTTAATTAGTTAGTTGGCTAGTTCATTTGTTAGTTGGTAGTTAGTTGGTTTGTTGGTTAGTTAATTTGTTAGTTGCTTAGTTAGTTGGTAAGTTAATTTGTTAGTTGGCTAGTTAATTTGTTAGTTGGTAGTTGCTTAGTTAGTTGGTAAGTTAATTAGTTAGTTGCTTAGTTAGTTGGTAAGTTAATTAGTTAGTTGGCTAGTTCATTTGTTAGTTGCTTAGTTAGTTGGTAAGTTCATTTGTTAGTTGGCTAGTTCATTTGTTAGTTGGCTAGTTAGGGAGGAGTGATGGTACCTCGTCCAGGATGAGGACAGCAGGTGCTGCCATGCTGCCGACCCGCGCCATGGTCGACACAAAACCCATTCCTGTCTGTCTGGAAATATAATACAATATAATTACTATATAATATACATTTATATATATAATGATTTACATTATTTGGTTGGAGAGTGTCAAATGATTTTTTTCGTTTCCTGCTGTGTCTGGAAACTCCACAGGGGGGCGACAGAGCAACACAAATTAAACACTAACACACTTCTACTGCTTTCTACTGACAGTACATCACAGTCTTCTACTGGTTTCTACTGGGAGCTGACAGTACATCACAGTCTTCTACTGGTTTCTACTGGGAGCTGACCAGTACATCACAGTCTTCTACTGGTTTCTACTGGGAGCTGACCAGTACAGCACAGAGTCTTCTACTGGTTTCTACCTCAACAGGGAGTTTTGAGGAAGGGAAGAGAGAGAATCATTTATTTCAACACCCACATTTTCCCAGCCGGTCTGAGGATTTGAACCAGCAACCTTTTGTAGTCGATGTACCTGATGACAGTGGGATAGAGCTCTCCAGTGTAGAGATAGACTGTGGTGAAGGAAGCCGAGGTGAAACCTTTACCAAGACAAGCCAGAGCGGTTCTGAAGGTCTGCATTTCTGAGGGGGGGGGGGGAGAGGAGGAGAGGAGAGACAAGGAGAGGAGAGGAGGATAGCAGAGAGAGGAGGAGAGAGGAGGAGGAGAGGAGAGGAGAGGAGGAGAGGAGAAGAGAGGATGAGAGGAGGTGAGAGGAGAGGAGAGGAGGGGTGGAGAGAGGAGGTGAGGGGAGGAGAGGAGGAGGGGAGAGGAGAAGAGAGGAGAGGAGAGAAATCCTTTATTTCTTTCTAGTTTTTCAGTCAGATATTCCACTCTCTTCTCGTATAATAAAACATTTTAACTGAATGAAGCTGTTGAACAGAAAATGTTTTCAGTGTCACTGTAACCTAAAGATGAAACATGAATAATAAATACAATCAGATGTCAGACTTCATTTTCCAGAGAAACAATAAAGCCCAGCTGAGTAAAGTTTAATGCTTAAACATTAATTCCTTGAATTTCTGCTACACTTATTTTTGTAAGCTTCCATTGTTGAACCGCAAACATTTATATTTCATCATAACAATGTACAACTTCCTCACCGTTCAATTACAAACACATTACACTCGAGAATATATTAACTTCATTTAGTGTGTGTGTGTGTGTGTGTGTGTGTGTGTGTTAACGTGTGCGTTACCAACCGGTGGGAACAAAGATGTTGGTGAAGATGATGAGGGCTGACAGGAAGAGGCAGGTTGCCTGGGAAACACGGCGGCCGAGGTAACTGAGCATGCCCAGAGCCAACAGCTTGGCGGGAAAATCGACAGCTCCAAAGATGATCTGCATCAGGTAGATACTCACCTGCAACAGCCAATGGGAGAAGGCCTTACTAGTTACTGGTCAGTAGGATAGAAGACCTTGTTAGGAACCAGCCAATAGGAGAGAAGACATTATTAGGAACCAGCCAATAGGAGACAAGACCTTATTAGGAACCAGCCAACAGGAGAGAGGACGTTATTAGGAACCAGCCAATAGGAGAGAAGACATTATTAGGAACCAGCCAACAGGAGAGAGGACGTTATTAGGAACCAGCCAATTGGAGACAAGACCTTATTAGGAACCTGTGGAGGAATAACACAAAATCTATGAGCTCTAGTAACAATTTTAATCATTGAGAAACAAACCAATGTTTGACATGTAATCATATACAAAGTAATTCCTATTTGATCAAGAAATCACCACATATTTTATCTGTATAAATAATCACACTTATCAGTGGCAGCGTGTGGGTGGGGCAGACAGGGCGACTGCCCAGGGTGCCAAGCCACTAGGGGGCGCCAAATTTGCCCACACTTGTCTTAATTTGTTACTCGTGTGACACCAGCTGCATAAACTACATTTTAGAACAACTAGATAACAAGAACAAATATGAAGCATCACAACTCGCTGAAAAACTGGGGGACATGATGCTGATGGGTTAGGGTTTGGTTAGGGTTAGGGTTAGGTCACATGATGCTGATGGGTTAGGGTTTGGTTAGGGTTAGGTCACATGATGCTGATGGGTTAGGGTTTGGTTAGGGTTAGGGTTAGGGCCCACACCAGAGGCATCAACTTGAACAAGGAAGCGCTGCATGAAGTCAGGACTTTGTAGAACAGAAGAACACAGAAGACTCTTGAGCTGGAGGAATGTTGCCTCGCACTCTGCAGTCCATTTCACTGGATTAAAAGCAGCTTTTGTGGTCAAGTTTACAAGAGAAGCAGCAATGGAAGAAAAATGGGGTATGAATCTTCTATACCATCCAGCAAGTCCCAAGAAAGATCGTACCTGTTTCTTGGTTCGAGGTCTGGGACTGTCTCTGATGGCCTCTACCTTGTCGACTTGAGGACGAATTTCTCCATTTCCGAGGTGGTATCCCAGATAGTGAACCTCCCTTTTGGCCTAGTTACATTTCTGCCTGTTGAGTGTGAGACCTGCAGAATTAATCCTGCTAAGAACTTGTCTCAAGTGGGACAGATGGTCTTCCCATGAAGTGCTAAAGACCACCACATCGTCACGATATGCAGCAGTGAACTGCTCACATCCTTGCAGGACTTGATCCATCAATCGCTGGAAAGTTGCAGGCGCTCCATGAACTCCAAAAGGCATTACTGTATACCGATAGAGACCTGTAGGGGTGCGGAAGGCAGTGTAATCTCTTGATTCTTTCTCTAGAGGCACCTGCCATTATCCCTTGCAGAGGTCCATCGTAGTGACATACACAGCTCTGCCTAGCCGTTCAAGCAGTTCATCAATTCGTGGCGATTATCACGATTATCCTTTGTTCAGGGAGTTTAGTGTGTGGGAGTTCCAGTGACCATGTGGGTGCACATTGTCACAGAGTAGAAAAGAAATTAAATAGACAAGGAGGAGGGGGTGCTGAGAAAGAGTTAACAGGACCAATAAAATATATATTCCATCAATATGGAACCGGAAGTATCACATATGTCAGAAATTGGGCAGATTTGACCAAAACAGATGGTCTACTCAAATGTCCGAGTTGAAGGACATTTGTGTTGACCAGACCAGACTGTGGAATGTTCCTAATAAAATAAAATGTTTAGAAAATGCAGAAAAACAGCTACAGCCTCTCAAATGCTGGGAGGTTGAATGCAATCTCAAACAGAATCACTAAAGAACCAAAAAGAAACGCTACAAAATGACAAAGAATCACTGAAGAATGAAACAAGACAGAAGGCAGGAGAGAGAGAGAGAAGGGAGGCAGACCAGGAGTCAGACAACACACCCTAACCCCTCTCAGAATGACTGGTGAAACTCCTTGTTATTGTTCCATGGAGCGAAAGAGACTTGCAAGCTGTTGTAAAAGACTTCCCAAAAGATGTACGTAAATCCAAAGTCACTTGGCTAGAAGAATGGAAAACTGTATGTTCAGTCTATAACCCAAATGGTGCTGATTCACAACAGCTTATGAGACTAGTACTACCTCCGGTCTCAGGGACAGTGTACTTAAACAAACCCTATCCCAGCTGGGAACACTTTCTGTTATTATTGCGGTGCTCCAGGCCACAGGGCAAGATATACCACCAACCCCCACAGAATGCATAGGGGAGTCAGGATAGTGAGGCCTGTCCAAATATTGTCACCTTTGATTAAATTGGCAGATCTTGGAGAAGAGCCAACTCTCACAGCTGAAGTGGGCGGCACATCAATTTCTCTCCTGGTGGACACAGGAGCAAATCTACCATTAATTGTGTAACATCTGAGGACAAATTGAAACCTTCTCAAAAACGTCTAGAAACTGTGGGTGTTAATGGTATTCCTCAGTCATTACCATTTTCTCAACCAACTATGGAAACTATAGGGCCTTTCACTGAAACATCTGAAGGGTTTACTACAACTCATCCATTTCTCTTATCACCTACAACACCTGTGAACCTTTTGGGAAGAGATTTACTTTGCAAGTTCAATTGTTTCATCCATTGCACACCAGACGGTGTTTATTTGGAAATACTAGAACACAAAACTACAGAAATCATGTTAGCCCTTATGAAACCTGAAACTTCTGCAAACGACAATGAAGAAATTGACAATGAAATAAAAAATCGAATTTTGAATGATGTGTGTGTGTGTGGAACCATGATCCTATTTCTAATGGCAGTGCCATGGCTGACCATGCAGCCAAAGCAGCAGCCAGATCTGGCCCTCCTGTCCATGTAAACTGAAGCGTTTCCTCTGTACCTACCTTAGCTCCTAATGACGTCGCTCTCCTCCAAGAGAGCGCTGATGTGCCCGAACACAGGTGGTGTTCTCATGGTTGTAAACATGTAAATGGTGTGTGGAGACATCTAGACGTCCGTGTGGTGCCCCTACCTCCCTTTTCCGTGGCTTGTTCACATGTCAAATGGTTTGTCACGTGAGCGAAGGGGGGATGTGTCAGACTGTTCTAAGAGACTGGTATGCACCAGGATTTACAACATTTGCTAAAAAATGATGTGAACAGTGTCACATTTGCCAACAGTATAACCAAGGATCAATCGTTTTTAGTCTTGAGTCTAAACTGACAGGATCAATCGTTTTTAGTCTTGAGTCTAAATTGACAGAATCAATCGTTTTTAGTCGAGTCTAAACTGACAATCAGCTTTAGTCTTGAATCTAAATTTACAGGATCAATCAGCTTTATCTTTCACTGCAGTTTAACTGGTTTCCATGAATAAAGTGAGATAAACAGAAAGTTAAATTCACAAATTAACTATTAACTAATTTTAGTCATTAACTAGGATGCTGTCGGGGGCCGACAGCAAGGGTTTATCCCCGAAATCCCACAATCCTCAAAGGCCCCATTAAGTCAAATGTAATAAAAAAGGCATTCAATAATCACACAATAAGATTCCAGGGTTAATCTTCCCAATTATATTGGTTGTATGTCCCAACTATTTTTATTTCGTCAAATAATTAATAAATTTGTAACTATTATCACAAATTAATAAAGTTAACCAGTTAATTATATTATTATTACTCATAAACACTCCAAAATGAATCCTCTAGGGATTGTCTCCCCTATAATAAAGGGCATGCACCTTAACTATTTTCTTAACACTCAATAATACATTTAACTAATTAACTATTTTATTAATAATAATCACAGAAAGTGCAAACTTCATACAAATCTCCATAATTGCCTGAACAATTCTCTTGACAAGTTTCAATACAATATAATGCACCATTGGTGAGATATGGGTCCAAATAGCATGGAGATTAATTTAATCAGTTAATGAATAATAGTTATAATAATCATAAACACATCAAAATCAATAGAGTTCTTCCTCTAGGGGTCATCAATGTCCATACCAAATTTGAAAAGATTCTTATAAATACTGTTCAAGTTATCGTGTTCACACGAAGGATCTGCGGTGGACGCGGACGCGGCGGCGGTCAGGGTGAATCCATAATATCCCCGAAAGTTATTTCGAGGATATAATTAATTGATAATTCATTAACAATTATAAAAAAATAAGTATGTAAAAAAAAATTCTGCTTACCCCAAATTTCTGAAGGTCCATGGCCAAACCGTAGTACGCAAAGCTGGTGGAGAACCTGCGAGAGGAAGACAGATAGCAGACTAGTTCCTGGATACTGCAAACTCTTTCTGGAAAATAATGACATCAATAATAATCATAATAATCATAATAATCATAATAATGATAATTCTTTCTGGATATAAAATACTACTTCCTAGATACTAGAAAGTACTTTGCTCAAGGACACTTCAGCAGGGAAGATGCTTGCTGACATTAGATACTACTTCCTGGTTACTAGGCAGTACTTCCTGGTTACTAGGCAGTACTTCCTCACCAGACAGCCAGCAGGCAGATGGAGATGCGCCTCATTCCTCTGGTTCTCAGCAGGTCATACGCTGTAAAGGATGACTGGCTGGACTCTATCTCCTTTTTCATATGGGACTGGAGGTCCTACACACACACACACACACGCACACACACACAAACACACACACACACACACACACACCAAGCGTGAACAACAAGGAGCAACACAAGATCTTTCAGATGTTATTGTTAAAAGGTTCAGATTAGGAGACTTCAAAGACCTTAAATCTACAGTGGAACCCAGAGAATGAGATGCCAGGATGAAGTGGAGAAGATAGAAGGATATGGAAGCACCATGATGAAGAAGTGGAGAAGATAGAAGGATATGGAAGCACCATGATGAAGAAGTGGAGAAGATAGAAGGATATGGAAGCACCATGATGAAGAAGTGGAGAAGATAGAAGGATATGGAAGCACCATGATGAAGAAGTGGAGAAGATAGAAGGATATGGAAGCACCATGATGCAGAAGTGGAGAAGATAGAAGGATATGGAAGCACCATGATGAAGAAGTGGAGAAGATAGAAGGATATGGAAGCACCATAACATGGAAACACCAGGAACTCCAGGTAACACAGGATCCACAGGAATTATTTACTACAAGCTGATCTCATATAAATACATGAAATGAACACGACTTGTTAACACCAAATTATATGTGGGCGGCACGTAAAGTGTTAAAATTCAGTTTTCCCAGCTTGAAACGGTTCCATGAAGGAGACACGACTATAAACAGCAAGTAGAGTCACATTGAAGACTCAGTGGACAGTCAGGGTGTTGTGGACGGGCGGAGGAGTTTGACTTCAATGTGACCAGAGTTCCCAAACCTTAAAGGATAAGGCTGGTGTTTTTTAATGTATTGCTTACCGTCAACAAATCCTATGAAAATAACAAAATCAGCAATGATTTTGTTTTGCCAATAAGTCTCGTCCATGTAGCCGGTGCCCAGTGAAGCCTCATGTCCCAGCAGCCATAGAACTCCATCGTATTAAAAAAACGGTTAAAAACCCGTCACAGAGCCATGCTGCTGCTCTGCAGCATATTTCATCATCACGATGCACCGGGCCGGACGACTTTTTCCTCAATCAACTTAATAAGCCGGCCGTAAACACGTTTTCCATCTCAGGAAAGTAGTTCCATAGCACCAAAAATAGTCCCCGGCGTAATGAAGAATTTGTTCCCATTTGATTTGGTAATGACTACAACAGCCTGACTTTTTGTGGTAACAGTTAGCGATTTTTTAAATGGAAACTATGTCTTTGTGAGCTGTATTTCAAGGTTTTTAGCTTACAATTAGAGCCAATGACTTCTGAGTTGACGGCTAAAAACGGTACGTGGGAAGTCAGAAAGTAACGGGAGTAGAGCAAACGCATTGTTGATTTTGTTATTTTTATAGGATTTGTTGACAGTAAGCAATGCATTAAAAAACACCGGCTTTATCCTTTAACCAAGTCGTTTTAGTCGTCTAACTGCCTAAACTTAACCAGCCAACCAAGGTTAGCCAACCTTTAGCTGAAAACACCAAGTCCAGTTGTTGCTGTTGCCACAGAATCTGATCCTTGTTATTGTGACAGAATTCACTGTAATTTTCACATAACTCCCAAAACTGTCCACAGCACCAAAATCTGCGTTTGAGAGTTTGTGCTCATTTCATGAGTTTTTATGAGATTATGTTGATTTATTAATGTGGGATGGATGATACTAAGACAGGTAGACAGTCCATCAGACAGACAGAAAGGTAGACAGACAGACAGGTGGACAGACAGACAGACAGATAGAAAGGTAGACAGACAGACAGGTAGACAGACAGACAGACAGAAAGGTAGACAGACAGACAGAAAGGTAGACAGACAGACAGACAGACAGACAGACAGAAAGGTAGACAGACAGACAGACAGATAGACAGAAAGGTAGACAGACAGACAGACAGATAGACAGAAAGGTAGACAGACAGACAGACAGACAGACAGGTAGACAGACAGACAGACAGAAAGGTAGACAGACAGACAGACAGACAGACAGAAAGGTAGACAGACAGACAGGCAGTTTACCTCCAAGGTTATCTTCTCGGTCATCTCTGGTTTGCCGTTGATTCGAGCGACACGGTGAAGACTCTTCAGCGCCTCCTCCGACCGCCGGTTCAGAACCAACCAACGGGCCGACTCCGAGTACCACCTGACCAATCAGAGACCAGATAGCTCAGAACCAAGTACCACCTGACCAATCAGAGACCAGATAGCTCAGAACCAAGTACCACCTGACCAATCAGAGACCAGACAGCTCTGAACCTGACCAATCAGAGACTAGACAGTTCAGAATTAACTCCCACCTGAACAAATGTTTTTAATCTTTTAAGTACATTTAAGACCTGAGAGGTCAAATGTGATGATGTCATCAAAACATGTGGCAACAAAGATGGCCGATAACAGTCGATCTGTACACACACGCATAGGATGAAGCAATGCTCAAGCCAATAGGGAAACCTTCCCAATGTTGTACTACATTGCATAGTGTTTTACAGACAGAAACAAAGTGGGGCTTACTGGAAAGCTCTACTCCTGTAGCTTCAAACGAAACAATCTCATCTCTCTAGCTCAAAGTATTGATCTGTTCAAATCTGATCTAATCTGATTTGTTCTGATCTGCTCTGTTCTGATCTGTTCTGATCTGTTCTGATCTGTTCTGTCCTGTTCTGATCTGTTCTGTTCTGTTCTGATCTGTTCTGATCTGTTCTGATCTGCTCTGATCTGATCTGCTCTGTTCTGATCTGATCTGATCTGATCTGTTCTGATCTGATCTGTTCTGTTCTGATCTGTTCTGATCTGATCTGTTCTGTTCTGTTCTGATCTGCTCTGATCTGATCTGATCTGTTCTGTTCTGTTCTGATCTGATCTGATCTGATCTGTTCTGATCTGATCTGCTCTGTTCTGATCTGATCTGATCTGTTCTGTTCTGTTCTGATCTGCTCTGATCTGATCTGCTCTGTTCTGATCTGATCTGATCTGATCTGATCTGATCTGTTCTGATCTGATCTGTTCTGTTCTGTTCTGATCTGCTCTGATCTGATCTGATCTGATCTGATCTGCTCTGTTCTGATCTGATCTGTTCTGATCTGATCTGATCTGATCTGATCTGATCTGCTCTGTTCTGATCTGATCTGTTCTGATCTGTTCTGATCTGTTCTCTTGTACAGAGATATCTGCCATCTATTATGGGCTGTTACCATGGTTACAGTGGTTGTGCTGCCATGTTGAAGGAAGGCTAAAGAAACTAAAGATTGTAACACTATCGTAACCACGGGCAACCGCTCTCCAGCCGCCCTCCAGCCGCCCTCCAACCGCCCTCCAACCGCCCTCCAGCCGCCCTCCAGCCGCCCTCCACCCGCCCTCCAACCACCCTCCAACCGCCCTCCCTCATCAGAGTTTTAGGTTGCTTTTTTATTGGAGGCTTCTGATTGGCTACTGACCAGCTGTAGGCGAAGAACAGGAAGTGGGGGGCGCAGACGGCCACCTGCAGCTTCCTCCAGTCCTTCAGCCAATAGGCAATCCCCGCCAAGATCATCTGACCAAAGGTGAAGAAGAAGGAGGTGAGTGTCCCCACTAAGGTCCTCGCACTGGTCGGGATCCACTCCACCTCTAGAGAGAGAGACAGAGAGAGAGAGACAGGGACAGAGAGAGAGAAAGTGTTTTATCTTTATTTATTTTTTACATAGATAGAGAAATAGACAGACAGACAGACAGGCAGACAGACAGGCAGACAGGCAGGCAGGCAGGCAGACAGACAGGCAGGCAGGCAGACAGACAGGCAGGTACTCAGTGAGACAGCGTTCAGGATGACTCCAGAAACTGCCATCCCAGTCAGGAAGCGGAACACGCAGTAGGCAGAGTAAGATGGAGACAGAGCCGAGCAGCTGCCTAGCAACGCCACCTGGAGGTACGACCAAATAAGGACTGAGCGCCTGCCGAACCTGCAGAGAGAGGGAGAGGGAGAGGGAGAGAGAGAGAGAGAGAGAGAGAGACCAGGTCACACCAGGTCTGATGGAGAGGATCTCTGTCCAGACCTGCTCTCTGAACACCGGAGTCCCTCAGGGTTCAGTCCTGGTGTCCCTGCTGTTCTCTCTGTACAGTAAACCCCTCGGTCATGTGATCTCCTCTCATGTCTTCATCTCTCTCTCCTTCCTCAGAAACAAACTGACGGAGCGTCTCCTCAGAGCTCTGATGTCTGTTCTCCACCTCCAGCTCCATCCTGACAGACGGAGCTGCTGTTTCTCCCTGAAAGAGGACAGCCTGTCCTCACACAGACCTCCATCACCATGACAACTGCACTGTGTCTCCTCTCTGACTGATCCTCCATCACCATGACAACTGCACTGTCTCCTCTCTGACTGATCCTCCACCACCATGACAACTGGACTGTGTCTCCTCTCTGACTGATCCTCCATCACCATGACAACTGCACTGTGTCTCCCCTCTGACTGATCCTGAACCCACTCCTGCAGGTTTTCCCTCTACAGCATCAGAATTCCTTACGAGGGAAGCGTCTCAGCTCCTGGTCCAGGTTCTGGTCCTCTCCTTCCTGGACTCCTGCAGCCTCTTCTGGACGGGCGACCCTCTGCCATCAGACTTTTACAGCCAATCAGAACGCTGCAGCCGTCTGCTGTTCAACCAACCAAAACTCTCATGTCTCTCCCCTCTTCCGGTCTCTTCACTGGCTTCCATCTCTGCTGCATCAGATTCAAGTCCCTGGTCTCTCCTACAGGACAGAACATCGACCCGCCCCTCCCTCTACAATCACCAGTCGGGTTCAGACTCCGCCTCCTTCGCTCGGCTCCTTGCAGGTCGCCCCGCCCCTTTGTCGCTACGGGACTCAGAAGTCGCTCATCCCAGTCGACTCTTCTCTTCCCTGGAACCACAATGGAGGGACGAGCTCTGCCCCTCTGTCAGAATGGCTGAATCTTTACCCATCATTCATCTCTTCAGGTTCCACCTAGACCCACTTGTACCAACCTATCATGTAACGGTCTTCTTCCCCTTCTACTCCAAAAAGAAAACAAAACCTCTGATTCTACAAATGCTACTTATTCCTATTAAAGTCTTAGCTGATGAACACTGTGATGCACAGTTGGTTTGACTACTGTTGACAAAATGTTCTTATTGTAAGGCGCTTTGGACAAAAGTGTCTGCTGAATGACATGATGTCATGTCATGTCATGTCATGTCATGTCATGTCATGTCATGTCATGTCATGTTATGAGTCATGAGTCATGAGTTTGTGGTGGCCGGTGCTCTCCTGTTTGCTGTTGTGTGCCGGGGCAGCAGGTTGAGGGCAGCGGGTTGAGGGCAGCAGGTTGAGGGCAGCGGGTTGAGGGCAGCGGGTTGAGGGCAGCAGGTTGAGGGCAGCAGGTTGAGGGCAGCGGGTTGAGGGCAGCGGGTTGAGGGCAGCGGGTTGAGGGCAGCAGGTTGAGGGCAGCGGGTTGAGGGCAGCAGGTTGAGGGCAGCAGGTTGAGGGCAGCGGGTTGAGGGCAGCAGGTTGAGGGCAGCAGGTTGAGGGCAGCGGACGCCAACAGACTCAACAAACTGATCCGCAAGGCCGGTGACATTGTGGGGGTGGAGCTGGACTCTCTGTGTCAGAGAGGAGGATGCTGTCCAAGTTACGTGTCATCCTGGACAGTCTCCCACCCACTCCATGACGTGTTGGTCAAGCACAGGAGAACATTCAGTGCGAGACTCATTCCACCGAGACGCACCACAGAGCGCCACAGGAAGTCATTTCTGCCTGTGGCATCAAACTTTTCAACTCCTCCCTCAGAGTGTCAGACACTCTGAGTCAGTAGACTGGACCTTGGACTTATTTCACCCGTCAGCAGCTTAATAACCCCATAATTTATAACTTATATTTTAAACTGTGCAATACTGATTCCGGTAATAATTTTGTGCAATAATTTAAAACAAAGGGGAAGGAAAAAAGCAGGAGTGAAAGGCCCAGGTCAGGGATTTCCTCCTCCTCCTACTCCCCCACACCCACCCACAAATTTCTTATTTTTCTTATTTCTATATTATTGTTGTTATATATTGTAGTATAATGCACATATTCTACATATTTTTATATTTATTTTCTGATTTCTATTTTTCTTATAATTTCTCTATGCCTATATATATTTCTGTGAGCAACTGCAACGAAACCCAATTTCCCCTCAGGGATCAATAAAGTATTTCTGATTCTGATCTGATTCTGGTTATGTCATGTTATGTCATGTCATGTCATGTCATGTCATGTCATGTCATGTCATGTCATGTTATGTTATGTCATGTCATGTCATGTCATGTCATGTCATGTCATGTCATGTCATGTCATGTCATGTCATGTCATGTCATGTTATGTCATGTCATGTCATGTCATGTCATGTTATGTTTGCTCTGGAAGAACAGAACCTCTTCCTGCTTGGTGCCAACCATTTACTGTAATTATACTAATGTCTCTAAATTAATGTGTTGATGGTTTATTGATGGGAAAATGGTGTGTGTGTGTGTGTGTGTGTGTGTGTGTTACCTGTCTGACAGCCCTCCAAAGATGATGGCTCCAGCTAAGACTCCGCCCATATAAACCGTCTGAATCATCTGCTTCAGCGGACGAAGAGAACACACCAGATCCCACTAGAGAGAGAGAGAGAGAGAGCGAGAGAGAGAGAGAGAGAGAGAGAGAGAGAGAGAGAGAGAGAGAGAGGTTTGTCAGGCTGCTCTGACCTCTGACCTCCTGCCTGCTGGTTGCCTGTAATGTTTGTGATCTAGTAAAGTAATCTAACTAATCTAGATCATGCTGATTTAGAAACTGAAGTTTATTCTGCTGTTTCAGTGGATGAGAGTCACAGAAACGTTGAAACTGTTACTGTAAATATAAATGATGCAATGTAAAGTGTAGTGTAAAAGATTAAAACATAAATGTAAAAGCCAAGAATGTAAAAGTAGAGAAAAAACTAAGTGACTAAGACATGAAATAAAATGTTAATATAAATGTAAATGATTGTAACAGGAAAACAGATGTAGATGTCATTATAATTATAAAATATGATGCATAAAATGTAAAGTATAAAGTATAAAATATGATCCATGCAGTGTTGGGACCTCGGAGACGATGGTGTTGTGGAACTCGGAGCGTTCGTACGTCCATCCGTCCGAACATTCCTCCGTCTGCAGCTCGCTGCTGTTGGACGAACTGTTGGCCAGCAGCTGCCACTGAGGCTGCACATACCTGTAGTACATGTACTGTTAGTACCACTGTAGTACTACTGCACACTTATACTGCTGACAGGTAGTACTACTGCACACTTATACTGCTGACAGGTAGTACTACTGCACACATATACTGCTGACAGGTAGTACTACTGCACACTTATACTGCTGACAGGTAGTACTACTGCACACATATACTGCTGACAGGTAGTACTACTCACTTACGCCCGGGCCACACCGCCTACCTGAGCAGCGCGTGTGCGTCACAGAACCTGTTGCTTTTCATTTCGGCGGCCATGTTAACAGGTTAGAGCAGCCACACGGCCCGCGTGAACGGCGCGGCTCGGGCGCGGCTCGGCCGCGGCTCGGCCGCGGCTCGGCCGCGGCTCGGCTGCGGCTCATCTAGAGATTCAGCTGCGGCTCATCTAGAGATTCGGCGTGTCGCCTATTTTTTCCGCGTGACGTGCGCGGTTCTAAGCAAAAATAGACAGTGATTTTCGTGTTTCTGTGGACAGAATCCCTTCATTTGTTAACACAAGGCTTTTATTGTGAAATATTTGCAGGACCATGTTGTAGAAAATTCAGTGACTTGCACGGCTAAATTAGTGGAGTACCGGCTTTTAATTGTGGAAATAGGTAGTCATAGCAGAAACCCCACGTAGGCTATAATTATATTATGTTAATAAGTTAAAAGAACATCAGGCGAAGGGCAGTATTTTACCGGTGTGCTCTCTCTCTCTCTCTCTCTCTCTCTCTCTCTCTCTGAACGAGGGTAAACAAAAACGGCATATATATATGTATATATATATATATATAATGACATGAAATGAAACATTCTATGGCCATTATCAAATGCAAACTCAATGTAGAAAGACAGGGCTGGAAGGCAGCACCGCCGCAGCAGCACTGTGTGTGTGTGTGTGTGTGTGTGTGTGTGTGTGTGTGGACACCACAGGCGTGCGAGCCGCAGCAGTTCAGCGAGGTAGCCGTCACGCACAGGTAGAGGTAGAATAGGTAGAGGTAGAGGTAGAGGTAGAGTAGGTAGAGGTAGAGTAGGTAGAGGTAGGTAGAGGTAGAGGTAGAGGTAGAGTAGGTAGAGGTAGAGTAGGTAGAGTTAGAGCAGGTAGAGGTAGAGGTAGAGTAGGTAGAGGTAGAGTAGGTAGAAGTAGAGGTAGAGTAGAGGTAGAGTAGGTAGAGGTAGAGTAGGTAGAGGTAGAGGTAGAGTAGGTAGAGGTAGAGTAGGTAGAGGTAGGGTAGGTAGAGGTAGAGGTAGAGTAGGTAGAGGTAGAGTAGGTAGAGGTAGAGTAGGTAGAGTAGGTAGAGGTAGAGGTAGAGTAGGTAGAGGTAGAGCAGGTAGAGGTAGAGGTAGAGTAGGTAGAGGTAGAGTAGGTAGAGGTAGAGGTAGAGTAGGTAGAGGTAGAGTAGGTAGAGGTAGAGCAGGTAGAGGTAGGGTAGGTAGAGGTAGAGGTAGAGTAGGTAGAGGTAGAGTAGGTAAAGGTAGAGTTAGAGTAGGTAGAGGTAGAGTAGGTAGAGGTAGAGCAGGTAGAGGTAGAGCAGGTAGAGGTAGGGTGGGTAGAGGTAGAGTAGGTAAAGGTAGAGTTAGAGTAGGTAGAGGTAGAGTAGGTAGAGGTAGAGTAGGTAGAGGTAGAGCAGGTAGAGGTAGAGGTAGAGGTAGAGTAAGTAGAGGTAGAGTAGGTAGAGGTAGAGTAGGTAAAGGTAGAGTAGGTAGAGGTAGAGTAGGTAAAGGTAGAGTTAGAGTAGGTAGAGGTAGAGTAGGTAGAGGTAGAGTAGGTAGAGGTAGAGCAGGTAGAGGTAGAGCAGGTAGAGGTAGAGGTAGAGGTAGAGTAGGTAGAGGTAGAGTAGGTAGAGGTAGAGTAGGTAAAGGTAGAGTAGGTAGAGGTAGAGTAGGTAAAGGTAGAGTTAGAGTAGGTAGAGGTAGAGTAGGTAGAGGTAGAGCAAGTAGAGGTAGAGCAGGTAGAGGTAGGGTAGGTAGAGGTAGAGTAGGTAGAGGTAGAGGTAGAGTAGGTAGAGGTAGAGGTAGAGGTAGAGTAGGTAGAGGTAGAGGTAGAGTAGGTAGAGGTAGAGGTAGAGTAGGTAGAGGTAGAGGTAGAGGTAGAGTAGGTAGAGGTAGAGCAGGTAGAGGTAGAGCAGGTAGAGGTAGAGCAGGTAGAGGTAGAGTAGGTAGAGGTAGAGCAAGTAGAGGTAGAGCAGGTAGAGGTAGGGCAGGTAGAGGTAGAGCAGGTAGAGGTAGAGCAGGTAGAGGTAGAGTAGGTAGAGGTAGAGCAGGTAGAGGTAGAGTAGGTAGAGGTAGAGTAGGTAGAGGTAGAGCAGGTAGAGGTAGAGTAGGTAGAGGTAGAGCAGGTAGAGGTAGAGCAGGTAGAGGTAGAGTAGGTAGAGGTAGAGCATGTAGAGTTAGAGCAGGTAGAGGTAGAGTAGGTAGAGGTAGAGTAGGTAGAGGTAGAGCAGGTAGAGGTAGAGCAGGTAGAGGTAGGCGGTGTGGCCCGGGCGTTATACTGCTAACATATACAGTACATCTGTTAGCCAGCAGCTGCCACTGAGCCTGCACACACCTGTAGTACATACTGTATATGGTGGTACTGGTAGTACTACTATAGTACTACTACTACTGTACTACTACACACTTATACTGCTGACAGGTAGTACTACTACACACTTATACTACTACCACATACAGTACATCTGATACTGTGTGTGACGGCCCTGCTCTGCCTATCTGTGTGTGTGTGTGTGTGTGTGTGTCCTTGTCCTCCTCTGCACCTGGGCCAGGTGTTCTCCCTGGCTGGCCTCCCTGTCTGCACCCAGCTTGTTTGGTTTGCCTTTGGCCTCCTTCTGCTTTACCCCCCCCCCCCCCCCCCATGCACTCACCTACACTACTGATTGATTTCCAGGCCATATGCATCCTTTGTTCTGTAGTTTATATTATTTACAATAAATGTTTAACTTTTGCTGGCATTGCACGTCCGTCTCCCCTTCTTGTCATGGCCTTACGGGCCGGGTTATGACACTGTGTTAATAACTGTTAATAACTAATAACTAATAACTGTTGGCCAGCAGCTGCCACTGAGGCTAGGAACAGTACTGTTACCACATAGCAGTAGTAGTAGTATAAGTAGTAGTATAAGTAGTAGTATAAGTAACCCACTAACCCACCTTTTCCAAACTGACTCCCACTGCCTCTCCAGAAATGAACAAACTATCAACAGTTTTTTCAATTTTACTGTTTTAATATACATACTCGTGTGATTATTTTATTATTGTCATTTATATTTTATCATCAATTTTGTACCATTTGTTTTATATATTTTATATATTTATTATTTTTTTCCCTTAGGTGTTGTACAGTGTCTTTGAATACCGTGGAAAGTGCTTTATAAATAAACTGTATATAGACAAGTAGTACTTGTTCTAAAGTACTGTAAGAAATAAAATGTATAATGTGCTTTTTTATATGGATAGTACACTCTGTTCTTGCTTTCCTTTGTCCTGGAAAGTGGAGTGTTTTTTGTCCTGCTTACTACAATGATGTAATCAGTGCTTGGATGCATGCATGATAACTATATATGGTTATGTGTGGTTTTAAATGATTCTATAGGTGGACACGCAGTAAAAAGTCCGAACTAGTGGGTTTGGTTTTGAACCAAGTGGGTTTGGCTATGAGCCAAGATTTATAGTTTTGTTTACTTTAACCTATATAAGTGGATCCTGAACTCCGTTCTTTGTCACTTCTTTGTTGCTTGTCTGGAACACTGAACTGAACCATGCATGGCTGAATAAAGAATCCACAGAAGACTCTTGAACCTTGCTTATTCATTTTGACCCACAACGGGTGAAGTAAATTTTTGCATTTACAGTACTCTCTCCCCCCTTCCCTCCTTCCTTCCTTCCTTCCTTCCCTCCCTCCTTCCCTCCTTCCCTCCTTCCTTCCTTCCTTCCTTCCTTCCATCCCTCCTTCCCTCCGGCCCTCCTTCCTTCCTTCCCTCCCTCCCTCCTTCCCTCCTTCCCTCCTTCCCTCCTTCCTTCCTTCCTTCCTTCCCTCCCTCCTTCCTTCCCTCCCTCCTTCCCTCCTTCCCTCCTTCCTTCCTTCCCTCCTTCCTTCCTTCCCTCCTTCCCTCCTTCCCTCCTTCCTTCCTTCCTTCCTTCCCTCCCTCCTTCCCTCCTTCCTTCCTTCCTTCCCTCCCTCCTTCCCTCCTTCCCTCCTTCCCTCCCTCCTTCCCTCCTTCCCTCCTTCCTTCCTTCCTTCCCTCCTTCCCTCTGGCCCTCCTTCCTTCCTTCCCTCCTTCCCTCCTTCCCTCCCTCCCTCCTTCCCTCCTTCCCTCCTTCCTACCTCCTACAGCGGTCCAGCCTCCCATTGGAGTCCAGAGGGATGAACGCTCTCAGCAGCTGCTGTTCATCCACCTGCAACCAACCAATCACATCAAACCAGTCAGCCAATCAGATCATCGAGAACACATCATCAACAGGAAGACAGACAGACAGTCAGATAGACAGACAGACAGACAGTTAGACAGACAGACAGACAGACAGTCAGACAGACAGACAGACAGACAGATAGGCAGACAGACAGACAGACAGACAGACAGTCAGGCAGACAGACAGACAGACAGACAGTCAGACAGACAGACAGACAGACAGACAGACAGACAGTCAGACAGACAGACAGTCAGGCAGACAGACAGACAGACAGACAGGCAGATAGGCAGGCAGACAGACAGACAGACAGACAGACAGATAGGCAGACAGACAGACAGACAGACAGTCAGACAGACAGACAGTCAGGCAGACAGACAGACAGACAGACAGACAGTCAGACAGGCAGACAGACAGACAGGTACCTGGTGGTCAGACAGGTTGTAGTGTGTATAGTTGACCTGCAGGTGGCAGCGGTGAGCAGGGATTCCTGCAGTAAAGTTGTTCAGCAGGTTCTGACTCGCCATCAGCAAACCAGGAAGACTGATCAGAGTCACATGGAGCCACTGGAACCGTCCGAACCCGCCCACCTCGCCACGGCAACCAGGACACAGGAAGAACCGTTACACACAGCCAAACATTCCTATAGGCAGATCAGTCACTGTGCCTGGGGTCCCGCCTCCCTTTGAGGGCCCTGCCTCCATTTGGCCCCGCCTCCCTTTGGCCCCGCCTCCCTTTGGGCCCGCCTCCCTTTGGGGCTGCCTCCCTTTGGGGCCCCGCCTCCCTTTGGCCCCGCCTCCCTTTGGGGCCCCGCCTCCCTTTGGCCCCGACTCCCTTTGGACCTCGCCTCCCTTTGGGGCCCCGCCTCCCTTTGGCCCCGCCTCCCTTTGCGGCTGCCTCCCTTTGAGGGCCCCCCTCCCTTTGGCCCCGCCTCCCTTTGGGCCTCGCCTCCCTTTGGGGCTCCGCCTCTCTTTCAAACTGTCACTCATCATGACGCAAATCAAGCCAAACAAGCGGCAGGATGAGGAAACGACAGAATCAGTCAGAAGAGAGAGAGTTACAGATTAAAGGAGGAAATCAGTGTAAAGCCGCGGTCACACCAGAATTGCCACAGCGAAATTTACTGTGGCGAAAAGTAGGCGGGACCGGAACCTACACTACAACTTTCTAGAAATGTTGCTTTTACCCCTGGGTTCGGTTTCTTTTCACACAGCAATATTTCTAAGCAGACCAAAATTTGTAAACAAACGCCATGCGCGAGCAAACTGGTCCCTCATTGGTCAGAATTTCATTGCAGGAATTCTGTAATTCCTGAAATAAACACCCAGGAACACAACATGGAGCGCAGACCAGCACAGCAGCTGTGGACGGATCTTCTGCCTCTGCTGGGATTCTCCGGTTTGTCCACCAGTGTTTCCTGGATGAGCAGAACATTCAGTTTGAGCAGAATATTCAGTTTGAGCAGAATATTCAGTTTGAGCAGAATATTCAGTTTGAGCAGAATATTCAGTTTGAACAGAATATTCAGTTTGAGCAGAATATTCAGTTTGAACAGAATATTCAGTTTGAACAGAATATTCAGTTTGAGCAGAATATTCAGTTTGAACAGAATATTCAGTTTGAACAGAATATTCAGTTTGAACAGAATATTCAGTTTGAGCAGAATATTCAGTTTGAGCAGAATATTCAGTTTGAGCAGAATATTCAGTTTGAAGAGAATATTCAGTTTGAGCAGAATATTCAGTTCAGAGTGCGAATCAAAGCGTCTCCAAAACGTTGTTGCTGCATTTGATTCAATGAAGACGCTCTGATGAGCCTGAGAGTGACTCATTCACCCACCAGCTGCTGCTCAGAAGACAGCAGGTGAGCTTGGTTCGGCTTAGTTTGGCTTGGTTCTGCTTGGTTCCGCTTGGTTTGGCTTGATTCCGCTTGGTTCCGCTTGGTTCGGCTTAGTTTGGCTTGGTTCTGCTTGGTTCGGCTTAGTTTGGCTTGGTTCTGCTTGGTTCCGCTTAGTTTGACTTGATTCCGCTTGGTTCCGCTTGGTTCGGCTTAGTTTGGCTTGGTTCTGCTTGGTTCCGCTTGGTTTGGCTTAGTTTGGCTTGGTTCCGCTTGGTTCCACTTTGTTTGGCTTAGTTTGGCTTGGTTCCGCTTGGTTCTGCTTGGTTCGCCCGTTGGGTCGGACAGCATTCTCACTACAAAGGAACCAGAGTTTGTTTGGAAGCGGACTGAGACAGTCCGATTGTTTTGGTCTGATTGCTGCGTTCTTATTTGCCCAAACAAACCGAACTGGGGAAACGCTCCAGGGTCTGAAATAAAGGCTCCAAACGAACTAGGTGTGAAATGGTTTCAATATCATCTGGTAGGTTTCTCTTCATAATGGAGAACCAGGATCAAACACAAACCACCTAAATTTATTTGGAAGACAAATATAAAACCTTCAGGACCAAACAGTTTTCTACCTTCAGACCTACAGACAGTTTGGACTTCACGTAGAGTTTCTGTCGTCTATTATAACAGTAACAATAACAATAATAATAAAAATAATAATAATAATAATAAATCAGGTCCAGTCAGCTGAATTGGACTCCAGTCTTTTGTAGACAATCAGGAATCAGGAGGAATCTGATGAACCTGAACTCAGTTTGTCACAGCAAAGTCGATCAATACTGACTCAAAACAGTTCAGCTTTTCATTTTTAATTAAATTGTAAAAAAAAAAAAAAATGTAATTAAAAAACACAAACATGATGGGTTGTTGTGTATAGATCAGTGACAAAAATCCAAACTGAATCCATCTGAATTCAGGCTGTAAAACCTCAAAGTCCAGAGGATCAAATACGACTTAAAGGATCAGGCTGGTGTTTTTAATGCATTTCTTACTGTCAACAAATTCTATGAAAATAACAAAATCAGCAATGAATTTGTTTTGCTAACAAGTCTCGTCCATGTAGCGGTCCCAGTGCAGCCTCATGTCCCAGCAGCCATAGAACTCATTGTATTAAAAACTATTAAAACCCGTCACAGAGCCATGCTGCTGCTCTGCAGCATATTTCATCATCACGATGCACCGGGCCGGACGACTTTTTCCTCAAACAACTTAATAAGCCGGCTGTAAACACTTCGAGAATCTCAGGAAAGTAGTTCCGTAGCACAGAAAATAGTCCCCGGCGTAATGAAGAGTTTGTTCCCATTTGAATTTGATTTGGTAATAACTACAACAGCCTGACTTTTCATGGTAACAGTTAGAGATTTTTAAAATGTAAACTATGTCTCTGTGAGCTGTATTTAAAGGTTTTTAGCTTACAATTGGAGCCAATGACTTCCGGGTTGACGGCTAAAAACGGAACGTGGGAAGTCAGAAAGTAACAGGAAGAGAGCAAATGCATTGTTGACTTTGTTATTTTCATAGGATTTGTTGACAATAAGAAATGTGTTTAAAAACACCAGCCATATCCTTTAAAAATGGTTTGTCTTTGTCTTGTATTTTGAACTGCAAGGTAACTGAAAGAAAGCTGCTCACATTGCTGAATAATAATCCAACAGATTCCTTTCTCAGTAGATAATCAATAATCTGCTGGTTCGTTTCTCCTTTCTCTTAATCAATTATCTGCTGGATTACATTGTGAAACTCGACTCACCTTGTCCAGAAGGTCAGTGAAGCCCATCGCTGTGCAGGCTGTCTGTATTTAAAAATTTTCCCTTTTCAAGTATTTTATTCTGAATTAAAGATCTTTGGATGTCAGAAAAATCTTTTGAATATTTTCTAGAAAAGTTTGTCCATCTTCCTGCTTCGTGTTGCTCCGCTTCGCTCCAGACTGCTGCTACAGAAGTCCTTTAAAATACAAGAAATGCAATATGTCTTTCACTATTATACAATAATTATAATAATAATTATTATTATTATTATAATAATAATAATCCTCAACTCCACCAACCACACTGGTCCTTAGTCAAAATGTTCCTGCAGAAGAAATAATCTGATGATGAAAACAGGAAATGTACAAAACTGTATGAAGGTTTCTGTGTTTAGTCGGTTTGGAAAGTCATAAGAAGGATGTCATTTCAACACATCTGTGTGTCTTCTTTGGACTACACACACTTGTGTTACTTTTCAACACAAGATATGTTAATAACGACACATGTTGTGTTACAATGTATTGTCATTAACACAAGTGTGTGTAGTCCCAAAGAAGACACACAGATGTGTTAAAATGACACATCCTTTAAAAGAGTGCAGTGTGCTTTGATGTTTGGGTCGGGGGGGTGAAGATTATTTTGAAGAAGTCCAACACTGCTGTGCTGAGCAACACTGCCAACACCTTCCAAAACCTTCCAAAACCTTCCAAAACTCAGCAAAACTTCCCAAGCCCAGTGACTTTATTGTATTTTATGGTATTTTTATCTTCTGTGGTATCACTATAATATTCCTACAGGGACTAAAACTGGTATTGAACAGTGAATTTATAGAGACCTTATAGTTCTTATAGATTTTATTTTAACATGTTGTGATATTTGCACAGTTTCCTTCTCACAGTTCTCACAGGATTACTACAGTTGTTTTTCCTGAGAACAGCTGAATAAAACACTTCACCATGAAAAGAGGATTTTCCCAGTAAATCAGGAGAAAGTACTTACTGCCTGGAGCCGCAGGAGAACGAGAGAGAGAACGAGTGGAGGGACGGACGAGTGGAGGGACGAACAGACGGACGGGTAGACAGAGGGATAGACGGAGAGAGAGAGACGTCTGGATCAGCAGAACAGAAGAAAAAAGTCAATATTTGGTTACTGACTTTAAAAGAAAAGAAAACTCCAAATCCAAGTGAAAAAGTCTATCTCTGTCTCTCTCTCTCTCTCTCTGTCTCTCTCTCTCTCTCTCTCTCTCTCTCTCTGTCTCTCTCTCTCTCTCTCTCGTCCTCTTGTCTGTTCAGCGGTGGAGAGACAATCATTTAAAGGAATAGACTTCTCTCTCTTTCTGTCTGGTGCTTTACAATCATTTGTTGTTCTGTTAATGGTTGAGCCTAATCCCCCCCCCCTCCCTCCCTCCCTCCCTCCCTCCCTCTCTCTCTCTCTCTCTCTCTCTCTCTCTCTCTCTCCTAGGAGCAAGGCTCAATCTGAATTTTCAATATCAATCAATCAATCATATCAATATATGTAGACTAATATGTACAGACTTCTGCTAAATGCTTAAAATATAAAATGTAATCTTCCATCCTTATTAGTGATTAAATATAATATGAAAGTGGAGGTAGAAGTGTGCATCAACCAAAAGACTTGATTAGAACCAAAAACAAACTTGTTGCCGCAGGATGGTCGCGCTGACGATGGCTCCGCACCAACTTTGTAGCTTTTTATGGTTTTTTGTTTTTTTAATCTTACTGTTTTTATCCACAAATCACTGTCTATCATACAGTATGACCAGCAAACACTTTTGGATATCAGATCTGCACTCAATTCGGACTTTAATAACTTTAAACCAACTCTCGGGACCCCCCCTTGTTCTTCCACCACTCTGTTTACAAACACGCAGACTAAGGAAAAGGTCTCTCCATCTCGCCAGGACAGAACATCAGACTCAGGCAAGAGCAGGGTGGAGGTCTGCTGTATGTTTGACTCTCAGTGGAGCTCGGATGTAGCAGTAGTAGCAACACACTGCTCTCCGAACCTCGAGCTTTTAGCTATTAAAGTCCGACTTTTTTATCTGCCGGGAATTCAGCTCGGTCATCCTCACTGCAGGCTACATCCCACCACAGCAAGACAAGACGCACGCTCTTGACCAACTGTATGGAACTATCAATGCAATAGAAAATGCACACCTGGAGGCTGCTTTCATTGTTGTTGGGGAAAGTTCTGCCTAAATTCCACCAACACATTAACGGGGACTGCCCATTGTTCCGACGGCCCATTATTCCGAAACCCCAATAGTCCGAAAAATGTCCCATATTGGACCGAAAGACCATTTGTCCGACATCCCGGAGGTGGTTGGGTTGAGGCATGGGGTCACTGAGGTTAGGGTTAGAGCAAGCTTACGGTCAAGGCTGTCAGAAGCCACGGTTGTGGATGGAGCCAGGCGTGGAGTTTTCAGACTATTGGGGTTTCGGAATAATGGGCCGTCGGAACAATGACATGGCACCACATTAACATACCAACACATGGAGACCAGACACTAGACCACTGCTACTCCACATTCTGGGATAGTTTCAAACCCTCCCCTGCCCCGCATTTGGTAACGGAGACCCTGCTCCCTGCCTACAGACAAACACTCAAACAGGTTAAACCGGTTCAACAAACCGTCCAACAATGGAGTGATGACTCTGTTGCCGTGATGGTCAGTCCCCTGCCCCGCTCCCAGACGAGCTTAACGCCTTCTATGCTCATTTTGAGGGGAACAACACCACCGCCGTAGTGAGGTCACCTGAGGCCCAGGCTGATGACGCACTCCAGCTAACCGTGGCCGACGTGAGAAGATCCCTGAAAAAGGTAAATCCTCGCAAGGCACTGGGCTAGATGGCATCCCAGGCCGTGTCCTCAGAGCCTGCGCTGACCAGCTAGCAGAGGTCCTCACCAGCATTTTCAACCTCTCCCTTAACCAGTCTGTGATCCCCACCTGCCTGAAGAAGACCGCCATCATCCCGGTCCCCAAGAAACCAATATCCACCTGCCTTAACGACTATCGTCCTGTTGCACTGACCTCAGTCATCATGAAGTGCTTTCGAACGGTTAGTCAAGACACACATCTGCTCCTCCCTACCTATCACAATAGATCCTCTCCAATTCGCCTACAGATCAAACAGATCCACAGACGATGCCATTGCCTTGGCGATGCACACTGTCCTTTCCCACCTGGATAAGCGGGATGCATATGTGAGAATGCTGTTCAAAGGGCCTCATGCAAGAACATTTTCGTATTCTTATCTTAAATTTTTTTTTTTTTTTCTCTCTTTTTCGTGAGGTGGACTCGTACGAGTGTGCCACATCAGATTCACCAAACGTTCGTATCTTCAGAAAACTGTCGTAAATGACCTGCGTAAACGTGATGAATGCCACCTGTTCTAAATGAACGCGCGTTCACGATGCCATATGGCATATACGAATGCCATATAAGGTTAGGCGTCTGGCCCATATGTTGGGAAGCTTCATTCATAAAAATGATACAGAAGACTAAGTCAACCAGCTCTGAGATTGAAGTCCTACTATCAGAAATAAGTCGACCAAAGCATATAATATTTAATATAATTTAATAGTGGAATCAAAGGCCCTGCTAAAGCCAAGGGGGAAAAAATAACTTGTGCTGTTAATGCAGTGTCGTCTGTGCGTTCCCTTACGAAAAACAACTATAGTATTCCTATACATTTTAGATGAACACTAAATAAATATCACAACAAAACTATAATTCCCTATAGGAATATTATAGTGATACTACAGAAGACAAAAATACCATGATAAGGTCACTATAAACTCACTATTGAGTACCACAGACACTCTAAGTCTCTATCGGAGTATTATAGGAATATTATAGGACTATAGTGATTTGTCGTTAGGGCTTGACATGAAATTAGATGCAAAAAGCAAGATGATCCATGACTGCAACAGGAGGGCCAGGAGGAATTCTCCGTTAGACAGATGAAAGAATAGGTCTATACCTGCCGATGTGGCGGTCAGGTGTTCAGCGATGTCGCCCTGGACAGTGACTTGCACCTCAACCTGCTGCAGCATGTGATGATGATATAGGCCTGCATGACTCTTAATGGTAAGACCTAAAACCATTTCTCTTTTTAAAATTTAGATTCACTTGCACTTACCCACATTGTTATCAACTGCAGTAAAATAGTCTAGAAATCAGATTTATCTCCCTCTATAATGTATTTTCCCCAATACAATCTAAACTTGTGTGAGTGTTTATCAAATAACCTGGTGATTATTAATGTTTTTTGTTTTGTCGTTGTATTGAGCGCACTTGTAACCCGCATGGATATTCATGAGATTTTATGCAGCTCTGGTAAAATAAATTACGCAGTGCCTTCGTTTGAAAAAGCCAACAGTGCTCCCTTGCTATTTTTCCTGTGACTGTAACCACTGTACTGGTTAATCTCAACATAATTATACATTACTTTACAGTGTCATTTATATATTCAAACTCAACATTTCTTCAAAGTGACAGAGATACAATCCATTAGTCAACAACAAAGTATTTTTTTTGCTTTGGAGAACGGCAGGTTGATTGTGTGTGACTCGTACGACAGGTCTGGACTTGTAAATGTTGTTCGTACCTAAGAGAACATTCTAAATACGAGAAAATTGGTGAATGCGGCAAGTTCTTTAAGAGCGAATTTGTTCGTACAAGTGGTTCTTGCATGAGGCCCATTGACTACAGCTCAGCATTCAACACCATTGTTGAACTTATCACTAAGCTCAAGGACCTAGGGCTGAGCCCCTCACTCTGCAACTGGGTCCTGGACTTCCTGACGGGCAGACCACAGGTGGTGAGAATCGGCAGCCACACCTCTTCCATACTGATCCTGAACACTGGCGCCCCCCAGGACTGCGTACTCAGCCCCCTCCCTGTTTACCATGCACTGCTCCAACACCATCATTAAGTTTGCTGACACCACCATCCTAGGCCTCATCACAGGTGGCGATGAGACGGCCTACAGAGAGGAGGTCAGAGCAGTGTGGTGCCAGGACAACAACCTCTCTCTCAACGTCAGCAAAACTAAAGAGATGGTTGTGGACTACAGGAGACTGCAAGGGAGCAGACACACCCCCATTCACATCAATGGAACTGAAGTGGAAAGGGTCAGCTGATTCAGGTTCCTCGGTGTGAACATCACCAACGACCTCACCTGGACCGCCCACACAGACACGGTGGTCAGATCGGCTCGGAAACGACTCTTTTTCCTGAGGAGGCTTAAGAAGCTCGGCATGACCCCCAACATCCTCATAAACCTCTACAGGTGCACCATCGAGAGCATCCTGTCTGGCTGCATCACTACCTGGTTCGGCAGTTGCTCTGCACAGGACCGTAAGGCTCTCCAGAGGGTGGTGAAAACTGCAGAGCACATCATAGGCCACCAGCTCCCCACCCTGCAGGACATTTATCACAACCGCTGCCTGAAGAAGGTACACAAAATAACCAGACACTAGCCACCCAGGTCACAAACTGTTCAATCTGCTGCCGTCCGGCAGCTTCTACCCCCAGGCCATCAGTTACTGAACAGACCAACAGCTTCTACCCCCAGACCATCAGTTACTGAACAGACCAACAGCTTCTACCCCCAGGCCATCAGTTACTGAACAGACCAACAGGTTCTACCCCCAGGCCATCAGTTACTGAACAGACCAACAGCTTCTACCCCCAGGCCATCAGTTACTGAACAGACCAACAGCTTCTACCCCCAGACCATCAGTTACTGAACAGACCAACAGCTTCTACCCCCAGACCATCAGTTACTGAACAGACCAACAGCTTCTACCCCCAGGCCATCAGTTACTGAACAGACCAACAGCTTCTACCCCCAGGCCATCAGTTACTGAACAGACCAACAGCTTCTACCCCCAGGCCATCAGTTACTGAACAGACCAACAGCTTCTACCCCCAGGCCATCAGTTACTGAACAGACCAACAGCTTCTACCCCCAGGCCATCAGTTACTGAACAGACCAACAGCTTCTACCCCCAGGCCATCAGTTACTGAACAGACCAACAGGTTCTACCCCCAGGCCATCAGTTACTGAACAGACCAACAGCTTCTACCCCCAGGCCATCAGTTACTGAACAGACCAACAGCTTCTACCCCCAGGCCATCAGTTACTGAACAGACCAACAGGTTCGACCTCCAGACCATCAGTTACTGAACAGACCGCACAGCAGTCACTTTAATCTGTTTCTTATTCTAAACATTATAATTACCTTGCTACCTCATCCTCCTTGACTATTCCACCTTCAATTCTACAAATTATTTATTATACTATTCTATATGTTTTACTATATGTATACTATATTGTATCATTCTTATTACTATTGTTTTTATTATTATCATAATTTATTATTTATTATACTATCTTACTATCATATTGTACTATTATTATTACTATTTATTATTATTGTATTGCATTCTGGAATATATTCCATAACTCCCTATTTGCACACCCAGGTGTCCTCACCTTAAGCTGATTGCACATCCGTATCATATTTGAATTGCACTTCCATATCCCATCTCATAATGAAGTCATATTATCGTTATTATTATCACTAGGGTTATTATTCAATATTCATTCATTATCTTGTATGGTTCGACTTTGTTCTTTTAGTGATATCTCCCTTCTACCAATGTGTAACATTGTTCTTCCTGTGTTGTATATTTCCTATTTGTATATTTCCTATATAATATATATTATGTATATATATGTTATGTATATTTCCTAGTGTACATTCCTATTTTCTTTTTCTTTTTATGCTACAAAGTTGCTGCGAGCCTAGTCACAAGCTTTTCATTGTCCAGAATGACCCTGTGTTATGCTGCTGAATAAAAACACTTTGACTTTGACATCCAAAGAATAAACATAGTATGGCAGAGTTCACACTTTTCACCTGAATGTATTGTCACATACACAATACTGCTGATGCCTTTCGGCCTATAAGGCCTATGGCCTATTATAATATTATATGAATATAATGAGTAATATATGATAGGAATATGAGTCTGTTCTGCACCAGGCATTTCCCAACTGCAGTATAACTACAGCTGTACTGCAGTATTACTACAGCTGTACTACAGTATTACTAAATTTAAACTACAGGATTACCACTTTATTTATTTCCACTGTTCAAACTATGGAGTTTTGCAGAAATTGAATCACAGTAGTTGAGTAGAAAAGGGCAACGAGCTGCAAGCTGCTGTCGATCAAACCAGTTAAATCTGGCTGGACGGAGTTGTGGGCGGAGCTATCAGTGGACTTGTGGGCGGGGCTATGTGTGGATCTGTGGGCGGAGCTATGGGTGGACCTGTGGGCGGAGGTATGGGTGGACCTGTGGGCGGAGGTATGGGTGGATCTGTGAGCAGAGGTATGGGTGGACCTGTGGGCGGAGGTATGGGTGGATCTGTGGGCGGAGCTATGGGTGGACCTGTGGGCGGAGGTATGGGTGGACCTGTGGGCGGAGGTATGGGTGGATCTGTGGGCGGAGGTATGGGTGGATCTGTGGGCGGGGCCTGGTACTGTTACAAAGAGGAAGTCGCTACAATTAGCTAGCTAGCAAAGCAAAACTTTTGGCAAGAGTCTCAGTCTGCTGAGATGAAACATTTACTGCTACAGATGGAACACAGCTGTTTGGCGGTGCGGCTCTGCTCCCAGCATGCCTTGCAGCACATCTGGCTCGGAGCGTACTGAGCCAACACAGTCTGAATCTCTGAGAGTAAATGCAGGAGGAGGCTGGGAGGGGGAGGGGCTTAGAGCATGCAGGATGAGTGAGCATCACATCTATTTATACAGACCGCCTTGTAGTCGCAGTTAGGTCGTGGTGGAATATGATTGGTGGAAATGTAGAGCGGCTGACATGTGACTTACTGTTTTGAACTGACAGGAAGCTGCAGGCTACATGTAATGTTAAAAGCCATGACATCACTTCCTGTCAGGCAGGAGTCTTCAGCTTCATCGACTCTGTCTGGTGGAATGAACAAACACTTCATCCATTTCATCTCGCTCGATTAATTTACCCAAACACTTTGTATATTAACTCAAATTTACTCTGCGAAGAAGCTAGCGCTGCTAAGCTAACCAGAGCCTTTGGCTGAGCGAGGGCTCCTTATCGAATTTCTCCTGACCTGCGCCGTCTGAGCGGAGGCGGGGCTTGTCGGGAGGAGGCGGGGCTTGTCAGGAGGTCAGGTGGAGGCGGGGCTAGTCGGGAGGAGGCGGGGCCGATCCGGAGGAGGCGGGGCTAGTCCGGGGGAGGCGGGGCTCAGGAATACTTTGAGGGTGTTGACAAAAACCAAAGAATTGATCAACTGTTGTAAATATCTTTTGATAATGATGTCATCACATCAATTCACACATGAATTGATAATTATAATATGAAATCGATCAAGAGCTTTTACTTATATTCAGATTTCATGTTCGCCCTCCTGGCTCCAAGCTGTGACCTCTGACCTTCCTGCTGGTTGGTGATGTAGGAACTGCAGTTTGTCTTCTGTTGACCTGAGTCTCTCTGGATCTATAGATCTATCAGATAGAATCTAAACTGTAAAATAAAGCAGACAGCAGAGAAGCGAAACTGTTTCTGCTCTAAAAACATGAAGAGTTTATTTTTCTGTCCTCGCCTCCGGCTGGGTCTCTGACTCTCTCAGATGTGGAATTTGTCCGGCTGCTTTGGATCAACAAGCGACCCGGCGGGAGTTTGGACGCCACAAACCCGGTGACTCTCCGTAAGCCGCTCCGCGTGACGGGCGGTTCGACCGGACTCAGGAGCGGGTGATCTCGAATTCCAAGGATTAGGGAGCAAGTTTATTGATTCTAATCGCTTCTTAAAACTTATTTTCATAGAGTTACTTTCATGTGATCCTCTTATCCTATTATTACGAATTATCTTAACTTTAACCTTTACTATTATATTGTCTTCACATTCTACTCTGTTCTTGTCCTTTGATCTTGTGGTGTCTTCTTGTTTTACTTATTTTATGAGTTTGATGTTTGCTTTCTATTTGACTGTTAAAAGTCTGAAACAAAGTTGATATTATTATTATTATTATTACCTCACTTTTGCCCAGTTGCCTAATCTACAGCTGTAATCACTAAAATGTCAATATGCAAACTGCATTTTCCTGAGTTTCATTATTTTCCTGCTTCTTTATGTTTCTGATTAATATTCTGTCTGATCTTATTATGATGTTTTGGTTTTAATCTGCTGCCTTTCACAGGAGGTCAGACAGACAGGTAAACAGACAGACAGGAGGTCAGACAGACAGGTAGAGAGACAGACATTTTATTAATCCAAAGCCATAAATATAAACAGTGTGAAACGAACGAGTCGTCTGGATCCACAGCAGCTCTGCTTAGGAATACTGCCACACACGCAGCAAAACACAATAAAACACAATAAAACACATAGTGATCATTTTGTTTTCTGGGTCTGAGTCACCAGTCATGTGACCAGATGAAGCTGCCTGGTGTTTCTGTTTCTGTCAGTAGAACATTAAACATTAATCCATCCTCCGCTCTGTTGGCTTCAGGAGGCAAAGTGTAATTGAAGGATTGTTCCTGTTTTACATGCTGACAGACTCATAACCTCAGACTGACAAGTAGAGAACAGATCAGACTGACAAGTAGAGAACAGATCAGACTGACAAGTAGAGAACAGATCAGACTGCCTGGTAAAGATAAGATAAGATATCACTTTATTAATCCCCTTGGGGAAATTCCTAGGGGCTAGGGTCCATGTCCAAGTTATTGTGCAGAGTGTGGGTGTCGAGGAGGGTGGGGGGGTGGGGGGGTGCTGGAGGGTGGAGGGGCGGTGATCATGGCTGGCTGTTGCAGGGGTCGCTGATGTTGATGAACAGTCCAATAGAGTTGAAACGTTCGGTTCCGGAAGAGTTTTTGACCAGCCGCCAGACTCACAGGGAAACGTAACTTTAGTGATAGCTGCCATGTTACACAACAGAGAATGCCTTCAGTCTCCGAGATCAGAAAACAGTAGTAAATGTTGCTGTAATGATCCTCAGTTATAAGTGTTTCAACCTCCTTTGTGTCGAATTGTGTTTTTTCTGTCGCTTCCGTGTTTAAAACGGCACCAAACACTACAGTACCCATGATCCTTAGAGGCCGTTACTATGGTGACAGCACAACAAACTCGCAACGCCGATTTGGTAGGTGTGTCAAGCACATAGCGGTAGAAGTGTAGAATTAGTATTCATGTTTTTTGCCGAATGTAAATCTTATAGCATCATGTTGCAATAGAGATGACAGCTATGTAGTGCAGCAGAGAGCGAGCAGCAGTTCTCTGATACCAGCTGTGAAGTCTTGATTAAAACTGATGAGTCGATCCACCGCTGCTTCAGACTGAGACGATGGAAAGCGGTAGAAAGAAGTGCAGTTGTTCTCCTGACCGATAGTTGCAGCCAGGTACAAAACACTGGACCATGTTCTTCTTGTCTTAACGTTGTAACTCTTTACAGTCCATGGTTGTAGCGTTAGTCTTGTATGACTAGCTCTAGATATACTTTGTCTCTCCCACATGACAAGACGACGGAGAAAGCTCTGTGATTGGAGGACTTCAATGGTGCAATTATCTCTGGGATGAGTAGTTTCTTTACCCTCTAACACCCAGATATACACAGTCTTGTACCATTAGCCTTTTTTCCCAACTACGTTAGTTTTTACGACGCAGCTGCCACTCGTTTGAGCTAATGGCTCACAGCGGTTCAGGTCATTCAACTGCTGCAACACTCTGAATGGCATGTCACGTGACCATGTGTATGCGAAAAATGAATGGGTTTTTTGCTTCCAGAACTGAGAAATGGCCATGCCCATGTCTTCAAATCTCAAGTCTATGGCTGCCGGCACAAAGAAACGCCTGAGGTGCTCCGTCCTGCAGCGTGGGAGGAGGAGCCTGTGGCTGAAGCTGCTCCTCATCAGCCTCAGCTCGTCGTAGAGAGGGTGAGAAGGGTTCTCCAGGATGGAGTTTATTTTTCCCCTCCTCCTCTCTGCCACTGCCTCCAGTCTGTCCAGCTTGAGTCCCACTACAGAGCCAGCCTTCTTCACCAGCTTGTTCAGTCTGTTGGCTTCTCCTGCCTTGATGCTGCCTCCCCAGCACACCACAGAAGAAGAAGAGACTGGCTGCTACAGACTGGTAGAACATCTGCAGCAGCCTGTTGCTCACGTTGAAGGACCTGAGTCTCCTCAGGAAGAACAGCTGCTCTGTCCTTTCCTGTAGAGCCTCAGTGTCCGACCAGTCCAGTTTGTTGTTGAGCTGCACTCCTAGGAACCAATAGGAGTTCACCATCTCCACCTCTCTGACTTCCAGTGGCGCGGCACTGCTGCAACCCGGGCTCCTGTCCTGTGCTGCAGTTTTTATGTCGTTTTATATTCGCTTTTAACGTTTCTTTGATTTGAAACCACACGTTTTTAATCAAGAGACTGTGCGTGTGTATTGGCACAATGACGACCCTTGCAAAACTTTTACTGGCACTTTTTATCCTGGAATTTCTCCGACCATGCCAAACACTACCTGCACATGGGGGAAACAACCTGGCGCTCTCATACACTAGAGACGCACTGCTGGCTCTCCGCGCTGGGGGAGCCTCGCCACTCCCTGACCTGCCTGAGGACATACGACCCACGGCCCCGAGGAGACGTCTTCGGAGAAGGGGAAGGAGAGGAGGAGTCCGGCAGCGTCTCCGACGGAGAGGCAACAGGCCGCCTCTACCCTCCATGATACTCAGTAATGTGAGGTCACTAAAGAAGAAAATGGACGAGCTGCAGATCAACGCTACAGCCTGTTACGAGTACCGTGAGTCATCTATCATGGTGTTTACTGAGACGTGGCTTCATCGTGATATTCCTGACTCTTTGTGTGAGCTGGAGGGTTTCTCTCTCATTCGCTCAGACAGGAGTGAAACGTCGGGGAAAGGCAGAGGGGGGGGCATCTGTGTTTTTATCAATGATAAATGGTGCAGACAACACGCGTTGCGTAAGACTGTTTGCAACCCCGACGTTGAACTGATGTGCTTGAGTTTAAGACCCCTGTATCTACCTAGAGAGTTTGGGAATATCATCCTCTGCACTGTCTATGTTCCACCCAGCGGGAACGCTGCAAGTGCAGCTGCTCAAATCACTGACTGTGTTCACCAGCAATTACTACGCACCCCTGAGGCCCCGATTTTCATTCTACCACTGCAAACTTGATCTGTCACTTCCCGGTTTTCAACAATACGTTAAATGCGAGACACGAGAGGACAGAATTCTAGACAAATGTTACGGCAATGTGAACAACGCCTATGTGAGTAGAGCCAAACCCCCGCTGTCAAACTCGGACCATAATACAGTGCACCTCATCCCCACTTACAGAACTGTTCTCAAATGTAGCAAACCACAAACCAAGACTGTAAAGGTTTGGACTAGTGATAGCATAGAGTCTCTCAAAGGATGTTTTCTCTCTACTGAGTGGAGTATCTTTCATGAGATGGATGTGGACAATGCTACTGAGACTGTTACTGATTATATACAATTTTGTGTGGACAATGTGATACCTCAGAAAGAAATAATTGTGTACCCTAACAACAAACCATACATAACTAAAGAAGTTAAAGACTGCATCAATTGCAAAAAAATGGCATTTAAGAACCGGGATAGAACGCAACTGAAAATTGTGCAAAAGGAGCTTAACCACATGCTTAGAGAAGCTAGGAGGAGACATAAGGAGATTATCGAACAGAACTTTTCTGCAATGAACTCCAAAAAACTGTGGGACACTATGAAGGCAATCACTAATATGACTCCAGCTAAAAAATGTCTCGGTACCTCTGATGACCTGCAAAAAGCAAATGAATTAAATGACTTTTACCTGAGATTTGAAACCCAGGACTTCTCCTCTGAATGTAGAGATGTTTTAGAGACAATCTCTGTTACTGACCAGGATGTAAGGTTGGTGATTGACCCTTATAAGGTCCAATCATTTTATAAGCACACCTGTACTAAGAAGGCCACAGGGCCAGATGGCATCTCTGCATTTCTCCTCAAAACATGTGCAGAGGAGCGGACATCACCATGGTGCCCCATCTTCCAAAAATCTGTGGACTTGCACACCATCCCCACCCTTTGGAAGAAATCAATAATTACACCTGTCCCCAAAAAACCTTGTCCAAAGGTAAACAATGATTTTAGGCCTGTTGCACTGACATCCATTGTCATGAAATGTTTTGAGAGGATTATGGTGTCGTTGCTTAAGAAAGAGGTATATGTATTTTTAGACCCTTTTCAGTTTGCTTACAAGCAGGGGCGTGGCACAGATGATGCTATTAATAGCATCACACACCTGGTCACTAAACACCTGGAAGACCCCAAGGCTTATGCACACCTACTGTTTGTTGATTTTAGCTCAGCTTTTAACACACTGCAGCCTCACATGTTGACTCAGAAATTGAAACAGATGAGTGTAAATCCTTTTATTTTAAAATGGTATTTTTCCTTTTTAACCAATCGTACTCAGCATGTTAGCGTCAACAGTGCCCTCTCAGAGCCAAGGTCAATCAGTACTGGTGCCCCTCAGGGTTGTGTCACCAGGGTTGTGTCAGTTACTTCACACTGTACACAAATGACTGTACAAGAACCCACCCTGAGAACTATATCATTAAATTCTCAGATGATACAGCCATCCTTGGCCTAATGCACAGAGACAGCAGTTCATCAGCTTACCACTCTGAAATAGAGAGATTTGTGCAATGGTGTGACACTAACCACCTTGTGCTGAATGTGAAGAAGACTGAGGAGATGGTGTTTGACCCGAAGGCAGTGGGTGATCTTAGGCTGGTGGCTATCCACAATGTATCCATCACTCAGGTCTGCTCTTATAAGTACCTCGGGGTTCATATTGATAATACACTCAGCTGGAGGGTCCATGTTGAAAGTCTCTGCTCTAGACTTCAACAGCAGATGTATTTTTTACGTAGACTTAGGGTCTATGGAGTTGAGCAGAAGTTCATGTTACTATTTTACCATGCAGTATTAGAGAGTATTATAAGATATGGTATTACAGCCTGGTATGGTAACTTGACGGTACAGTTGAAGATCGCTCGTCTGGTACAGACTGCTATGAAAATTATGGGGGTTAAAAAACACTCATCCCTCCAAACAATTTATGATCAGTCTATTATCAGACAGGCACAGAAAATAGTGTCTGATCCAACTCACATTCTCCACCCAGAGTTCCAGCTCTTACCTTCCGGTAGAAGATTCAGGGTTCCCAAGAGCAGGCTGAACCGTTATAAACATTCATTCCTGCCTATGTCCATTAAGCTTCTCAACACTAACATGTAATGTAGATGTTGGCCATGAGGGCAATATGTCGCCAATATTGTGCAATATGTCGCCATTGTCAGTAGGTGTGTATGTGTATATGTGTATAGGCAAACTGTTGAATATGTGTATGTGCAAACTGTGTATGTGTATGGAAGCCATGTGTTGTTAAGATGTTGACGTTTTTTACTATGTAGTATGTATGATTTTATCTTCTGTGGAACTGCAGGATGGAGTCCAGAACAAATTTCCCTACGGGGAAATTAAAGTATATCTTATCTTATCTTATCTTATCTTATCTTACCTCCATCTCCACCTCCTCCCCCTGGATGGTGACAGGGTTTGGGGGCTTCCTGCTCCTTCTGAAGTCCACCACCAGCTCCAGAGCTTTTCCGCCAGGAGGGGCCGGATGGTGTTGAAGGCACTGGAGAAGTCAAAGAACATGATTCTCACAGCGCCCCCTGGCCTCTCCAGGTGTGAGTAAGCACTGTGGAGCAGGTAGATGATGGTGTCCTCCACTCCAATGTGGGCTTGGTATGCGAACTGCAGAGGGTCCAGGGAGCCGACCACCAGGGGCCTGAGGTGCTCTCAAAGGTCTTCATGACATGTGAGGTCAGAGCAACTGGGCTGTAGTCATTGAGAGCGCTGGGACGACCTTTCTTGGGCACTGGGACGATGCAGGAGGTCTTCCACAGCTGGGGCACCTTCTTCAGCCTCAAAGAGAGATTAAAGAGGTGCTGGAACACTCCTGCAAGCTGCCCAGCGCATGTCTTGAGCACCCTGGGGCTGATGTTGTCTGGACCCTCCCTACCTAGCCTAGTAGAGAACAGATCAGACTGAATATCTCCACTGATTTTGAAAGGATCATTATATCTGGCGATTTCAATATTCATAGAGATAATCCAAGTGCCCCTGATGCCGTTGAATTTCTCAGTTTATTAAGTACTTAAGACGTCACTCAACATGTCTCAGGGCCTACCCACAATCGGGGACATACTCTGGACTTGGTTATTACCAAAGGCCTAGATGTCACTGTTACCTCTGTCCTGGATGTGACTTTTTCTGATCATTACTGTGTGTTCTTTAATGTAAACATGTCTATAGAAAAGGTTAAAATACCGTATTTCCTCTAATAGTTTATTCATTTAAAAGCCCCGGCCAATAATGGCCGGGGCCGTGGTCGACACGAACAAATAAAGGCCGGCCTGGCGCCTGTTATACATGTAACTGTAGTTTGTAGTAACATACAAGTGCCACAAGATGGCTCGGCCAGCGGAAGTCTCTGGAGCGTGCCGTCGTCGATTACCGTAATTATCGTAATGCATTGCAGTAACAAAAAAAGTCTACCTAACGAACCCCAACAGAAGCAGATCAGAAAACAAGGAGGCTTCGTACTAAAATATGAGCAAATATACTTATCAAACAGAGGGAATTAGAAATAAAGGCCTGTCTCTAATATAAGCCTGCTTCCAATAAAGGCCTGGTACCCTCTGCAGTCGAGGTAAATAAAGGCCCGGGCCAATATTAGAGGAAAAACGGTAGATAAGAAAGTGAGAAAGCGCTACATCAATGCTGAGGCCACTCAATCTTTTATAAATCTCATGACGACCTCAACGTCCAGTGCTGCTCCATCATCTTGTGATGATTTAGTGGACATGTTCAAACATTCCATTCCTTAGCAAAATTCTTGAAAAATAGTGTACCTGCAACTAAATGATTACCTAGACAACAACTGTTTCTATGAGTACTATCAGTCTGGTTTTCAGAGACAGTGTTGGTAAAAGTGACCAACGACCTAAGATTAAACTCTGACTCAAATCTACTCTTGTGCAGCCTTTGATACAGTAGACCACAAGATTTTTTTATTGGATAAACTTGAAAACTGGATTGGTCTCTGGCTCTGTACTTGACTGGTTTAGGACTTCTCTGAATGGTCGAAATGACTCAAAATACTCCAGAGAAAGTCAGTATAACGTGGTGTTCCGCACAGTGCCTGAATTGGACCAAAAAAGGTGCCAGTACCCTAATTCAGCAGTTGCATGACATGAGCATCGCATGTGTCTTGGACATATTTATATTTATACGCATATCTTGGTAATATATCCCGCTTCAAATGTATTTTTGTATGCATTTCATTACATACAAATATAATATTGCATATATGCTACAATAAAACCAACTGAAAATGAAACAAGACAGTTACAGTCAGTTTAGCTGCAAAACAACTAGTCCTAACCTACCTTGCCATTTAAAAAAATCAACACAGAAAAATGTGCTGGGTTAGTGCTGTAATAATATCAGAGAAAGATTACATCAGAGAAAGATTACATACTTACAAGCGTACAGAAGACTGATGCAAATAGACAGAGGCCAATATTGTCTTTATATAACTGACGACAGAGCTGTCTGTGCTTTTTGGAGGCAGTGGCAACAAAGCAATATTGACCTGTTGTTGTTGACAGTCATGATGTAAGAAAACTAGCATTATGTAACTTTTTACGTACATTTATTCCTTCTTGGCGCAATAACATACCTTTCATTTGTGCTTGTACATCCTCTATTTTCTTTTCTCTCTCTATCGGCACCTGACCAGTAGTGTTGATTGGACATATTGGCATTTGATTACCATGAATTTCTTCATGATTGACACTTTAACGGCCCTGTGCTCCACTGACTGCTCTGCTCCATCAGATCAAGTGAAGAGGCATCACTCTGCTCACAATATAAATTTATTTATTTTTTCTACACAATTAATATCCTTCCATTGTCGTTTTGCCCACAAAGTCCTGCATCAGAATGTAAGCCATTATATTCTTTACAATCTGCCTTTGCGGGGCAAAACGTCAGTAGAATGGTTTTAATATTGCAGAACACGTAATTACAAGAGGCTATTTAATTTAGGGCCAGAGTGACACCTCTTCACTTGATCGATGCAGCTTTGTTTTCGGATGCAGTTTGACTCACCGTGTGAGCGGAGCGCTGCCTTCAGTCTGTAGGATGCTGTCTGCTTAAATGAAGCCCTGTCAAGTCTATGGCGCACTTTTTTCATACGGAGACTCTCTTCATTCAACTAAGGCGTACCAGGAGGTGCCGGTATGCAATAAGAAGTAAGGGTACTCATGTGGACAAAAATCAGAAGTGCCAGTACGCAGTAACGGTGAGTACCAGCCCATTTCAGGCACTGGTTCCGCAGGGATCCATCCTTGGACCACTTCTATTTAATCTATATATGCTTCCTCTAGGACATATAAGGAGTCGAAATATTAAATATCACAACTACGCTGACGATACACAGCTCTATATCTCCTTAACCCCGGAGACTTAGGCCCCATAAATTCTTTAACTAGCTGTATCAAAGACATAAACACATGGATGTCTCATAACTTTCTACAGCCGAACACTGACAAAACAGAGGTTTTGATCCTAGGCCCAAAGGCCCAGAGAGAAAATCTCTGCGCCTCCCTAGATTCTCTATCACTGAAGAGTAAAAATCTCAAAAGTTAAGAACCTAGGTGTCATCATGGATGCAGACCTAAACTTTCAGTCAACACTATCAAAAAATCAGCTTTTTATCACCTAAAAAACATTTCGAAAGGAAGAGGGTTTGTCTCTCAGGCAGACTCAGCAAAAATTGATACACGCCAAGGTCTTACAGTATTGTCCAGTTGGTTGAGTAAGTGCTTGTGTGCTGTGGGTAATTCATGAGTGTGCATTATAAAGAGCAATTAAGATAAGATAAGATAAGATAAGATAGCACTGGGATGAAAAGAGTTTCTTGACCGGTTGCTTTTAGAGCGGGGGACCTGGAGGCGTCGTCCTGAGGGGAGGAACTGCTTTTTGGGATAGAGGGGGTGTCCGAGTGTGGCGGAAGTTTTCTGTAATAAAGAGACTTGGAGATGAGAAGTTGTCCTTCTGTTATCTTTATTGCTTGCAAGCAAGGCGCAATGCCCACCCAACGAGTGTGTGAGACAAAGAGCGAAACAATGAGCTTTGTCCGCCCTTCTTATAATCATGTAGTAGAAACAGCTGAGTCATGAGAAGTCTGGCACATTCTTATACTTGAAACATTCTACGATTAGGATGCATCTGTGCAAGACAAAGATAAAATGGCTAGACTTTCCAGGGTCATCTTCACACAGTAGCCATTGTCTCAAGCCAGTGGAAATGTACTGACAGCAGACAACATAGAAATAAGACAGTGCTTAATGCATAGAGAAATAGAATGGTATAATATAATTTCCACTACACTGAGCATGATAGGAGTTTGTCGATTTTAGAGAGGGCCCGGGTTTCATAAATGTCTCTAAGGCACCCAGAATTTTACTGACAATGTTCACAGTTTTATACAGCATGTTTTTCTGGGCTACAGTAGTATTTCGAAACCAACAGACAGACGGCATCACAGAACGACCGTCTCAGAGCGACAGACGGCGTCTCAGAGGGGACAGACGGCGTCTCAGAGCGACAGACGGCGTCTCAGAGGGGACAGACGGCATCTCAGAGCGACAGACGGCGTCTCAGAGGGGACAGACGGCGTCTCAGAGCGACAGACGGCGTCTCAGAGGGGACAGACGGCGTATCAGAGGGGACAGACGGCGTATCAGAGCGACAGACGGCGTCTCAGAGCGACAGATGGCGTCTCACAGAGCGACAGACGGCGTCTCAGAGGGGACAGACGGCATCTCAGAGCGACAGATGGCGTCTCAGAGGGGACAGACGGCGTATCAGAGGGGACACACGGCGTATCAGAGCGACAGACGGCGTCTCAGAGCGACAGACGGCGTCTCAGAGCGACAAACGGCATCTCAGAGCGACAGACGGCATCTCAGAGGGGACAGACGGCGTATCAGAGCGACAGACGGCATCTCAGAGCGACAGACGGCATCTCAGAGGGGACACACGGCGTATCAGAGGGGACAGACGGCGTATCAGAGCGACAGACGGCGTCTCAGAGCGACAGATGGCGTCTCACAGAGCGACAAACGGCATCTCAGAGCGACAGACGGCATCTCAGAGGGGACAGACGGCGTATCAGAGCGACAGACGGCATCTCAGAGCGACAGACGGCATCTCAGAGGGGACACACGGCGTATCAGAGCGACAGACGGCATCTCAGAGCGACAGACGGCATCTCAGAGCGACAGACAGCATCTCAGAGGGGACACACGGCATATCAGAGCGACAGACGGCGTCTCAGAGGGGACACACGGCGTATCAGAGCGACAGACAGCGTCTCAGAGGGGACACACGGCGTATCAGAGCGACAGACGGCATCTCAGAGCGACAGACGGCATCTCAGAGCGACAGACGCCGTCTCAGAGGGGACACACGGCATATCAGAGCGATAGACGGCGTCTCAGAGGGGACACACGGCGTATCAGAGCGACAGACGGCGTCTCAGAGGGGACACACGGCGTATCAGAGCGACAGACGGCATCTCAGAGCGACAGACGGCATCTCAGAGCGACAGACGGCGTCTCAGAGGGGACACACGGCGTATCAGAGCGACAGACGGCGTCTCAGAGGGGACACACGGCGTATCAGAGCAACAGACGGCGTCTCAGAGGGGACACACGGCGTATCAGAGCGACAGACGGCGTCTCAGAGCGACAGACGGCATCTCAGAGCGACAGACGGCATCTCAGAGGGGACACACGGCGTCTCAGAGGGGACACACGGCGTATCAGAGCAACAGACGGCGTCTCAGAGGGGACACACGGCGTATCAGAGCGACAGACGGCGTCTCAGAGCGACAGACGGCATCTCAGAGCGACAGACGGCATCTCAGAGGGGACACACGGCATCTCAGAGCGACAGACGGCATCTCAGAGCGACAGACGGCATCTCAGAGGGGACACACGGCATCTCAGAGTGACAGACGGCATCTCAGAGCGACAGACGGCATCTCAGAGGGGACACACGGCATCTCAGAGCGACAGACGGCATCTCAGAGCGACAGACGGCATCTCAGAGCGACAGACAGCATTTCAGAGTGACAGACAGCATCTCAGCACAGGAAACATTTAAATAATGTGTTCCAGTAGATTATTGCTGATTATCAACAGACAGCTGAACTGCCAATCATCTCCTCTATTGATTCCTGTAGGAACAGATGCTGGAACATGCTGGCTCAGCACTTTCTGACTCATTGATAATCAATGAGGACAGAACCGACGGACGGAACATTTTCACACAGCTTTCCTCTGGTTTTTATTCTTTAACTTCCTGGTTAAAGTGTAAACTTTGTCCTCATATTTCTGTTCTGAGAGACTGGACAGACATGAGGTTGATTTCTATTGGTTTCAATTGGTTTCTATTGGTTTCTGTTGGTTTCTATTGGTTTCTATTGGTTTCTGTTGGTTTCTATTGGTTTCTATTGGTTTCAATTGGTTTCTATTGGTTTCTGTTGGTTTCTATTGGTTTCTATTGGTTTCTATAGGTCCTGATGATCTGTCGCTCTGAAACACTGTCTGACGCTCTGAGACGCTGTCTGTCGCTCTGTGAAACGCCGTCTGTCGCTCTGTGATGCTGTCTGTCGCTTTGAGACACCGTCTGTCCCTCTCTGATGCTGTCTGTCGCTCTGTAAGGCTGTCTGACGCTCTGTGAGACGCTGTCTGTTGCTCTGAGATGCTGTCTGTTGCTCTGTGAGGCTGTCTGTTGCTCTGTTACTGAAGGAGGTTTGTTCTGCTCACAGTGGTTCTGCTGTGGACATTTCCAGAGACAAAGTGATCCGCAGAAGCAAATCTCTAAATCTGAACCTGTGGACATGAACTCTGATGTTCCTCTGATGTTCCTCTGATGTTCCTGTTGTTTATTCAGTCTGAATCTGAACATGAACTCTGTCGCTCCTCTCAGTCTGTCTGTTATTCTTCTGGTTCGTTTGCTGTTTCTCTGTAAATATTAACTACTAGTTCTTCTCAATAAATCATTGATGCTTCAACTCAAGAAACAAGACTAGGTTGACCTAGTGCAAGCCGGCTTGGCTTTCACACCCTATATAACATTTGTTCTGGACTATGGGTAACGTGTGAAGGTCCAGGTGTTCTCTCAACATGGAGACGCCTCTTTGATCCACAGTAGATGTGTTCAGAGTCTCCTACTAGTAAAGTCATGAACAGCTTCACTCGGTGACTTCAGCTCTCATATAAACAAAGCACAATAATGTCATGAAAGCGCCGTAAAGCAAACTGGTATCTCACCTCTTTTTAGCGCTGAGCGCTGTGAGCGCTGGACCTGTTCTGGACCTGTTCTGGACCTGTTCTCAAGTTGAAATAATTTTAACTTTTCTGAAGCACACTGCTCATCAATGTCACTTCAGAGTTCTACCAACATATGAGGATGAAGCAGGGGCGGGACCAAGAGCCGGCATCCTGCCGTTTTGTAGCTAATGTTAGCTAGGCTAACGTTTAGCATAGCAACAACACCCGGAGACTCTTCTCAGCTCCTCCTCCAGCGCTAATCCTTTGACTATGTCATTATTTATGTTTGAGTTATTTATTTATATTATAAATATATATGTATATATTTATAATATTGTTATAGCCATTTCTTTTCTTTGTCTTTTTTATTTGAACAGTATAGAGGAACAGCGTCACCTGGTGGCCGAGTCTGTTTTCACCGGACAAACAGGAAATACAGGAAGTGACAGTCCAGTAAATTGATCCAGGTGGAAGACGGCGAAGAGAGTAGTGGTTTTCAACCGTGAAACAATCGGAAATAATGTAACCTTTGTTTTATTAGGAGCTGCTGCCGGTCCCTATTGTGTTTGTATGTATTATTATTCTATCTTTCTTTCTTTCTTACTAAAACTGCCTTCCCATGCATGAAAACTCACCAAACTTACCCATAGCTCCAGTCCCGTGCCAAACGACACTCACGTCTGGGGAAAATAGTCCAGATGGTGGCGCTACAGCAGCGGTCTAAATTTCAAAACTTTAAAAAATTATAAAAAATCAACAATACATGCTACAGCTCTGTAATAAACAAGACAAAACTTTCATCCACTGGTACCTATACTAAATTATGAAGTCCACCACTGTTTTTATTAAAAACTGTAAAACTAATTAAATCTAACTAGTCCCACATACTTTGCACAAATTACATGAAAATCACTACAGAACATCGTTGGGTTTTTCATTTAATCCAAAATTGAGCCCACAGCTCATCAAAATGTCTGACTGTAAATGGCGCTGTACACAGCCACGGTGAACTGCTGCTTACTCAATGTCCAATCTTCATGTAAAAAAAATAGAAAATATTTTCCTGTCTTGATAGATGAAACAAAATTTCAGACTTCTATCTGAAAAAAAGTATTTTTTTAAAATAATTTGAATTCTGCCCTCATGGAAACCATTGTAGTCAATGGAAAATAGAGCATCTTTAAACATCAGTTTTTTGCTCATGGAGCATTCCATACTAGTAAAAATAAATTACAGACATCTCTATGTTGTCTAGATAAAGTACGCAAATTCTCAGAATTTTATCTTGAAAACGGAATATTTGACACTAGTTTGAAATCTGCCTTTGTATGGACGGACAGATCTTATCAGGCACCCTGCTGGTTGCCTCAGTCATGTGACTCCTCTCTTCAAACAGACAGCTCAACAAGTTCATGACTCGGTGTCAAAGGTTGTGAGTTTGAGTCCTGGGTGATGCTGAGTAAATGTGCTTTGTTTGCTGTGACTCTTTCTCCACATCCTTAACGCTACATCCGGCCGGCCCGTCAACGACTGCTTGCAGTCCTAGTTTTTGTTACTTTTCGTGTTATTTGATTTACTCATCATATTCTGAAAAGGCCTATTTCAGTTTTTATTTAAACTTTGTGGAAAGCCTTTTTCTTTGTTACTTTGCAACTTCACCTGCTGCTCCATTCATTCATCATCACCATCATCATCATCACCATCATGAATCAACAAACTGTGAGTAAATTAATTCAAGAAACGCATTCAGAACATGTTTGGCGTCTATAACCGTGCGGCATGTGGAAACATTGGAATTGGCCGCTATACATATATAAATAAAGGCAGCCATCTTTAAAGAAGTGCTGACTATCAGATCCATAAGAAACCAACAGCGCCGCTGGGACAACAAACACTCAACGTTCCTCAACAAAACAAACATCCGTCACACAGAACCAGTCTGGTAAATATTCGACCCACTTTACTGTCTGAACATGTGAAAAACTTTATTTAAAGCCCCTACAAGGACAATATTCAGCTCAATACATCATTCTCTAACTTGAGACTGACAACAGAGAAATTATATTCTTGTTTTGTGAGTTTTGGTGAAGTCCAGATCCAGGTTCCTACACCTTTTCCAAAGTCAAATTCAAGCACTTTTCAAGCATTTTCAAGCTTTTCCAGCACCTTACAGCTGTGGTAAATTACATATTTATATACATATATATACTCAAAATGATTATTTCACTTCTTCATCACATTAAATCAGATGTTATTGTGCTATAAACAACCAAAATTATGTTTTGTGACAGCAATGCTGTAACGATTATGTAGCGACCATTAATACCAGAGATAGTATTAGTGGAAATAAACGGGATGTTTTTCTTAACAAGTATTGCTGCTCCCCTGGCTCTCGCACCTAAAGGTGACTAGTTTGCATCCCTGCTCAATGCTAAACATATAATTGAATTAACACCTCTATGACAGTGTCAAAAAAACTGAACATTATAGGCATCATAAAAGTAAACTTTATGGCTTCATGGATTGTAGTATAGTAGTAAGAGATGATGACAGGATGAAGCGGAGTCTGTAACTTAGTTTACATTTCCAAACTACGTTACGGTTAACATTATTAGCTATGTCATTTAAAGGTAATGTTAGCTGTTACGTTGCATATTCCATAATTGAACGTGCCGTAATTGACATGCAATACTAGTACTACCATATTGTATCACCCTCGATCCCTCCCGAAAATCCACTAACATTTGTATTATTCGTTTTCAAGCCAACATTCATTGAAACGGCAACCTCCCGACATGTCGTCTGTTAGCCTCCCACTCACTTCACTGTCCCACCACTTCACTGTCCCATCTCTTCACTGTCCCACCACTTCACTGTCCCACCACTTCACTGTCCCATCTCTTCACTGTCCCATCTCTTCACTGTCCCACCACTTCACTGTCCCACCACTTCACTGTCCCATCTCTTCACTGTCCCATCTCTTCACCGTCCCACCACTTCACCGTCCCACCACTTCACCGTCCCACCACTTCACCGTCCCATCTCTTCACCGTCCCATCACTTCACCGTCCCATCTCTTCACCGTCCCACCACTTCACTGTCCCATCTCTTCACCGTCCCATCACTTCACCGTCCCACCACTTCACCGTCCCACCACTTCACCGTCCCACCTCTTCACCGTCCCACCTCTTCACCGTCCCATCTCTTCACTGTCCCATCACTTCACCGTCCCACCACTTCACCGTCCCACCTCTTCACCGTCCCACCACTTCACCGTCCCATCTCTTCACCGTCCCACCTCTTCACCGTCCCACCACTTCACCGTCCCATCTCTTCACCGTCCCACCACTTCACCGTCCCATCTCTTCACTGTCCCACCACTTCACCGTCCCATCTCTTCACTGTCCCCTCACTTCACTGTCCCATCACTTCACTGTCCCACCACTTCACTGTCCCATCACTTCACCGTCCCACCACTTCACCGTCCCACCTCTTCACCGTCCCACCACTTCACCGTCCCATCTCTTCACTGTCCCATCACTTCACTGTCCCACCACTTCACCGTCCCATCACAGGGCGCACATCAAAAAACACTGACACACATGCGCAGAGTGCAAGCGAGGCTCGAGCGGAGTCGTCTTCATTTTGTGCGAAAGGCAAAAGCAGTTAGTCTCTCTCTCCCCAACTTATTTTATTTCTTTATCTAAAAATCAAATTATTCAGTCAGATAGCGATTTATTATGAGAGTAATGCAATTAACGTTACAATTTCAAGCAGTTTCAAGCACTTTATTCAAAATCCAAGCACTTTTCAAACCTTGAAAACAGCACATTAAAATTCAAGTGTTTAAGGGTTTCCGGCACCCGTAGGAACCCTGCAGATCCATCCGGAAGCTTTAGAGAAGCTCGGCAGGACGAATTCTGTTTTTCATGTCGACAACTTTACAGACAAAAACGAATCTGAATGAAGTCGTATTTTCTCACGTAGGTTTGAAATTCTACATCTGGTGTTAAAAGGTTTCATGAAGCTCGAAACACTAAAACTGCAGAATATTTCAGACAGAAATCAGACTTTACACGAAGCTTCGACTCGTTTCATTTATTTAAAAAACGTCTGTGATTTAACATCGTTAGATTTACAGCAGATCACCGACTGAATAAAGACTCCCGACACTAAAATTAATGTTAAGAGTTAATGTCATTAATGTGAAATTCATGTGACTGAAGCTTCACATTTTATTAAAAAACAAAAATTATCTGCAGAAACTAAATCAAATGGAGATTTAATGTTTGGTAACAAGACCACATCTCACTCACACGCACGCACGCACGCACACACACACACACACACACACACACACACAGGTAACAGCAGATTCAACACTGACTACACTGCTGTCCTCTTGTCTGGAGGAACTACTGCAGAAAAACACATTCCAACCGTACAAAATAAAAACAAATAAAAATATATATGAATGTGAAAGTGTTTGCAGCAGACCGAAATGTAAATATTTACAGTTTGGAATTCCACAAAGCACAATCTCCTTTAAAAAACACTGAAGAAGTCGGCAGTTGCTCTGATACACAGAAAATAATAATAATAATAATAATAATAATATAAAAATACAAGGCCAAACTAGTCGTCCAATGAGAAGACCCCTTACTGCGCTCATCAGTCCAAGGCCAGCTGTGATTGGTCGGCGAGTTCTACAACGTGCTGAGGAACTCTCTAACCTGCAAGAGAAGAAGAAAGTCAGATACATGAAAACATTTAAAATCAATTAATACAAAATAAACAGCAGAGAAAATTCAAATAGAAAATAAAGTAAAGGGCGGAGTAGAATAAAATATAAAATGAGTAAAGAAATAGAAAATAAACTGAACAGCAGAGCAAACAGAAGATAAAGAGTGGAGTAAAATAAAATGGAAATAAAAACTGAACAGGAACCTTGTCGACGACAGCTTCCTGTTTGATGCGGTCGTTCTTGAAGTCGTCGTTGACGTCCAGCAGCAAGACGGGAAGGTCGTTCAGGTAGTCGAAGTCCAGCCTGCACACACACACACACACACACACACACACACACACACACACACACACACACGTTAACACATACCAACCGTCACCTCAACACCATATAACCTGCTGCCTGTTCTAGTGAGGCAGAACCGCTGTGTGGCTGCGGAACGTCCCGTCGGTTCCCACCTGGTGTTCCTGTGGAACAGCCAGGCTTCATGTTTGTAGTGAAGTTGTTCCAGATATTCCAGAGGAATTCCCTGCTCCTCCTCCCGGCCGCGATGCAGCAGCCGCTGCATACAGCGCTGGAATACACACAAATACTTCAATACAGCGCTGGAATACACACAAATACTTCAATACAGCGCTGGAATACACACAAATACTTCAATACAGCGCTGGAATACACACAAATACTTCAATACAGCGCTGGAATACACACAAATACTTCAATACAGCGCTGGAATACACACAAATACTTCAATATACTGCTGAAATACTTCAATATACTGCTGAAATACTTCAATATACTACTGAAATAGACACAGAAATACTTCAATATACTGAAATACACACAGAAAGCACAGCAGAGGGTCAGTCTGCAGCGGAGGGTCAGTCAGAGGTAGATGATATGTAATACTACAGTAGTACTGCAGTATTGGTAGTATCAGTACCTGCGGGTCGGCTCGGAGGTAGATGATATGTAATACTACAGTAGTACTGCAGTATTGGTAGTATCAGTACCTGTGGGTCGGCTCGGAGGTAGATGATGGCGTCCAGAGCGATGCTGCTCTCAAACTGACTCAGTAACCAGCTGTGCCAGTCCTGATACACACTCCACTCTGTTTCTGACAAGTCTCCACTCTCAAACAGGTTGGAGGCAAAGATATACCTGAGAGAGAGAGAGAGAGAGAGAGAGAGAGAGAGAGAGAGAGAGAGAGAGAGAGAGAGAGAGAGAGAGAGAGAGATTTACTGCTAGTACTACTACTTCCTCCTACTGCTGCTAATACTACTGAAGCTGTCTGCTGTATCAGAAGAGGCGAGGCACCAGGACAGAGTGAAGAACCAGGCACTCCAGGGACGGGACATCCTGTGCAGACCGGCGGCACAGAGACACCCGGACAGAGCCGGCCTGCAGACCGGCAGAGAAGGAACCGGAGACGTTGGATCACCCAGCGCTCCAAGCAGCCGGCCACGAGCCGCGGGGAAGAAGCTCGGGACCGGGTCCACGATCGTCTGGAGCACAGGGGCGGATCGCTTTCACCTCTACTTCCATGGAATCCATGGCATTTTTACAGGCATGAAATTACTGAATAAAATTAATCAATATATTTCTGTACTATCAACACTTAAGACAATATTATTCTATCATAACATACAAAAGGTGTATAGATGATTTTCTCCTTGAAGTCTTGACAGAAGCTTCCTCCACCTGCTCCTCAAAGACTTGAGAGCTCAATAAAGCTTTCAAATTTGAGTTTTATTTTGTTATGACTAATGTAACTAAGAAAATAATCGTTAGATTAAAAAATAGTCGACAGATTTCTTTCTCGGGCCAGGGGAGAGTGTTGCCGTGGAGACGAGGAGCAAAGGGATCCTGGCCACGGCAGGCTGGGAGACGCGGGCAGACCTCAAGAAGCGGCGCCGATTCCCGGAGGAGATAACCCAACAAGCCTCAGACCAGACCCCGTCCTGGTCCAGAGGTCCCGAGCAGGCGGTCCTCGAGACGGAGCCCCGGGAAGAGAGGAGGCACACGAGCAGAAATACCAGTCCCTCGTCTTCGAGAGCCAGCAGAAGAGGCGGAAGGCCTGAAATCTGCCGGGTGAAGTCGGCTGCAGGGCGGTCACTATGGAAACCCCCGGCCCGGCTAGGAGGAGGCCGATACCTGACATCAGCAAGCAGGCAGAAGCAGCATCCTGGTGGATCTGGTTCAAGAGAGGTGAGCCAATCTGGTGACTTGAGTTGAGCCCCCCCCCCCCCCCCCGGGTATCGTGGGCTAATCGGTGAAACACCGATGAAGGAGGGCGCCCGTTCGATAACGCGTGCCTGGAAGAGGAGGAGGACGGAGCGATGGTTGTGCCACCCGGCTCACAGCAGGTGCAGCGAGTTCCCGTTCCTGAGCCGGTCTCCATGACTCCTTCGTATTTGACATGTAGTAGTATGTATATGACATGTACTGTATATGATGCCATGTAAAGCCTTTTGAGACATGCTTGTGACAAAGGGTGATATAAATAAACAAGACTAGACAGTATCGGTACATAGTATTACAATATTATTACACAGTATCACTACACACAGTACTGCAGTATCAGTACCTGTCGCTGTAGACGGAGCGCTCGTAGAACTGAACCGGGTTTTCAGCCTGCTGCAGTTTGACTGAAGGAGACTGAAGCTGAGAGCGAACTCTGCTGAGGCAGGCGTAACTCTGTGTGTGTGTGTGTGTGTGTGTGTGTGGGGGGGGGGGGGGGGGGGGGGGGGGGAGAGAGAGAGAGTTAACATACTGTATATACTGAAGGCGGGGTGATATGTACTGTATACTGTATTTAGTATTCACAGTACTACTCACAGTACAGACACACATTCACAATAGAAGTGGAAGCTCCAAACCAACACACATCCATAACAATGCTTCTTTTTTTATGATGATGATGATGATGATGATGATGATGATGATGATTATTATATCATCATCAAGGAGGGGGAGGAGTCTGACCTGGAAGGTGTAGGACCAGCGGCTCGGTTTGTCATAAAGCATATGGAGAAGGTTTCCTCCACTCTTCTGAGAGGAACTCAACTCCTGTAGGAGAACCAGAAGGAACCAGGAGAACCAGGAGGAACCAGGAGAACCAGGAGAATCAGGAGGAACCAGGAGAATCAGGAGGAACCAGGAGGAACCAGGAGGAACCAGGAGGAACCAGGAGAATCAGGAGGAACCAGGAGAATCAGGAGGAACCAGGAGAACCAGGAGGAACCAGGAGGAACCAGGAGAATCAGGAGGAACCAGGAGAACCAGGAGAATCAGGAGGAACCAGGAGAATCAGGAGGAACCAGGAGGAACCAGGAGGAACCAGGAGAATCAGGAGGAACCAGGAGAACCAGGAGGAACCAGAAGGAACCAGGAGAACCAGGAGGAACCAGGAGAACCAGGAGAATCAGGAGGAACCAGGAGAATCAGGAGGAACCAGGAGAACCAGGAGAATCAGGAGGAACCAGGAGAATCAGGAGGAACCAGGAGAACCAGGAGGAACCAGGAGGAACCAGGAGAATCAGGAGGAACCAGGAGAACCAGGAGGAACCAGGAGGAACCAGGAGAACCAGGAGGAACCAGGAGGAATCAGGAGGAACCAGGAGGAAAGGAGAAGGTTAGATTACACCCACTGATTAAAATCACCTAATCTTGAGTTAAAAGACTAACTGGTCAGAAACCAGTAGAAGACTGTGATGTACTGTCAGCTCCCAGTAGAAACCAGTAGGAGACTGTGATGTACTGTCAGCTCCCAGTAGAAACCAGTAGGAGACTGTGATGTACTGTCAGCTCCCAGTAGAAACCAGTAGAAGACTGTGATGTACTGTCAGCTCCCAGTAGAAACCAGTAAAAGACTGTGGTACTGGTGTTAGTCATACTGCTGTTCCTGGTTTACCTGATCTTGGCCTTACTGGTTTACCTGGTGTTAGTGTTACTGGCCTTACTGGTTTACCTGGTGTTAGTGTTACTGGCCTTACTGGTTTACCTGGTGTTAGTGTTACTGGCCTTACTGGTTTACCTGGTGTTAGTGTTACTGGCCTTACTGGTTTACCTGGTGTTAGTGTTACTGGCCTTACTGGTTTACCTGGTGTTAGTGTTACTGGCCTTACTGGTTTACCTGGTGTTAGTGTTACTGGTCTTACTGGTTTACCTGGTGTTAGTGTTACTGGTCTTACTGGTTTACCTGGTGTTAGTGTTACTGGCCTTACTGGTTTACCTGGTGTTAGTGTTACTGGCCTTACTGGTTTACCTGGTGTTAGTGTTACTGGCCTTACTGGTTTACCTGGTGTTAGTGTTACTGGTCTTACTGGTTTACCTGGTGTTAGTGTTACTGGCCTTACTGGTTTACCTGGTAAACGTTGTCGCTGTCGTTCTGCACGTTGCACCACTTCCCGATCGGTTCTGGAATCACTTCCCACTGCTCCGACGCTTTCTGCAGCAGCCGGACGAACGTCGACTTACCGGCCGCTGGGGGGGGGGGGGCACAGACAGAGACACACACACAGACACACACACACACGGAGACACACAAAGAGACACACACACAGACACACACACACACGGAGACACACAAAGAGACACACACACACACACACACACACAGAGACACACACACAAAGAGACACACACAGAGAGACACACAAAGAGACACACACACACACACAGAGAGAGACACACAAAGAGACACACACACACACAAAGAGACACACACACAGACAGACACACAAAGAGACACACACACACACAGACACACAAAGAGACACACACACACACAGACAGACACAGAGAGACACACAAAGAGACACACACACACACAAAGAGACACACACACAGAGAGACACACAAAGACACACACACACACAGACACACAAAGAGACACACACACACACACAGAGAGAGACACACAAAGAGACACACACACACACAGACAGACACAGAGAGACACACAAAGAGACACACACACACACAGACACACAAAGAGACACACACACACATACACACAGAGAGAGACACACAAAGAGACACACACACACACAGACATACACACAGAGACACACAAAGACACGCACACGCACACACAGAGAGAGAGAGAGACACACACACACAGAGAGAGAGAGAGACACACAAAGACACACACACACACACACAGAGAGAGAGAGACACACACACAGAGACAGTCTCTATAAGTCTCTAACAGAAGTGCATCATGAATAAACCTTTATATAATGCATAATTATTATAACATAATACAGACAGAAGACTGATGTTCTTTATACTGTAATGTACTTAAGAAGCTGAAGAACACAGAACATTCAGTTCTAGTTCCACAAGCTGCAGATAAAACATTACAGTTCTCATTTTAACACAACAGATCTGTTAGTTTCTCTTTATTCTCCCTGTTCTGCAGCTTTAATGTTTTCAGCGACAGGTTAACAGCAGCAGAGAACAGAGAGATTATAGATTTAGATTATAATACACATTATGAACAGTCAGCATATTGACGACAAAACAACATCAGTAGCTCATCTCTCTGTATTTCACCAGTAAAACCAGTCCAGTCTTACCGGTTAAATTTGGCGCCATCGTGTCCGTTCAGGCGGGACAAACTGACAAAGAAAACTAACTAACTAACTAACTAACTAACTAACTAACTAACTAACTAACTAACTAACTAACTAACTAACTAACTAACTAACTAACTAACTAACTAACTAACTAACTAACTAACTAACTAACTAACTAACTAACTAACTAACTAACTAACTAACTAACTAACTAACTAACTAACTAACTAACTAACTAACTAACTAACTAACTAACTAACTAACTAACTAACTAACTAACTAACTAACTAACTAACTAACTAACTAACTAACTAACTAACTAACTAACTAACTAACTAACTAACTAACTAACTAACTAACTAACTAACTAACTAACTAACTAACTAACTAACTAACTAACTAACTAACTAACTAACTAACTAACTAACTAACTAACTAACTAACTAACTAACTAACTAACTAACTAACTAACTAACTAACTAACTAACTAACCAACTAACCAACCAACTGAACCGCCATGTTTCTGTTCATCGGTGAATCAGAGAGTCGCTGCTTTAACGCTTTTAAACTGTTAATCTGTCTGCAGAAAGTTCAAACTATTCACCGGGACTTGTTGTTAAAACCACCGCGTTCAACAGCCTGTAGTTGCTAAAGTCACCGATGTTCATCAACTTGCTGATCCTCGCTCGGTTTAAAGCCAGTTTCAGAACTCACCGATGTTTCCCTCGATGGAGATCTTCCTGACTCTGCGGTGGAAGCTGCTGTCCAGCTCCGAGCTGCGGGCAGGACACGCTCTCTTCGGAGGAGTCGCCATTATTATTAAAACTCTTCTTCTGCTTCTGCTTCTGAAACTACTGCTTCTTCTTCTCCTTGTTCTTCTTCTCTCTGTGTTCTGCTCTAACGGAGGGAAACAGACTGCGGGTTGCCGGGGCGCGCGCTGTGTTATGGAATCAAATTCCGCGCTAAACAGTTCCATTTCCGGGGGCGGAGCTAAATGGGAAGTAAGATATTTTGTTACAAGACAACCGGGAAGATGTCTCACTCTGATTCTATCTCAGTGTGTTGGTGTTAATGGAAGACTAGCGACAAATACTACTACTACTCTTATTAGTACTACTACTGCTGCTGCTACTAGTACTAAAACTACTACTACTACTACTACTACTGCTACTGCTACTGCTACTGCTACTGCTTACTAGTACTAAAACTGTTACTGCTACTTCACCTACACAGTAGGATAATAATGCTGATGATTAAGATAATATGATTTTATTATATATAATGATAATATATTATTATTAATCTATATATTATTATCCAGACTGCAGCACTTTGAAATAACTTTATCAGTTTTCTAAAATAAAGTTTCCAAACTGAAACAAGAAAATACATTTTCCTAAAGTTCCACTTCCAGAGGCGGAGCTAAAATAACCTGATAACTAAGTAAAGTGCTATCTTATATTATCTTAACCCTGGTTAATATTATATAATTTTATTTAGGCTAATTTCAGTGTAGATGTGGAGACCTAAATATAATTTAGCTCAATTTGAAGTTATCTTTATCCTAAACATCGTTACTGTCGGTTCTGCAGACTGAGCAGTATGATGTTTTTTATTAGTTTTCGTTATGGTTAGAGGTCAGTGAACAAAACATCTTTGTTGTAGTTTAACAGTCTTTACTTTGTGTTATGGTTAGAAGTCAGTGAACAAAACATCTTTGTTGTAGTTTAACAGTCTTTACTTTGTGTTATGGTTAGAAGTCTGTGAACAAAACATCTTTGTTGTAGTTTAACAGTCTTTACTTTGTGTTATGTGTACTGATACAGCCTACAGATGGTGCTGTTTACATTGCATTGCACAACATTGCATGTACGGATGTGACGCAATAAAAAGGGGCTCTTGAAAATGGCAGTCTGTGTGTACGGTGCAGTCAATACATGGTACCAGGAGTAAATCCGAAAAATGAGTGTGATGATGAATAATATTTGTCCACCTGAAGAGTTAAAATTAACGGGCAATGTCCACGAGAACTGGAAAGCCTTCAGGCAGAGTTTTGAGTTTTATTTGTTGCCGGTCGGACTGGATGGAGGAGATGATCGTCGGAAGATAGCTCTGTTGCTAACTGTGGCTGGCCACGCCACGTTGGATGTGTACAACATGTTCGTCTTTTCGGAGGATGAAAGAGACAAGTTTCCCGCAGTACTGGGCAAGTTTGAGGACTACTGTACGCCAAGAAAGAACGAAACATATGAACGGTATGTCTTCAGGAACAGAATGCAAAAAGAGACTGAATCAATAGAGCTGTATGTGACAGACCTGCGTCTCAAGAGTCAATCCTGTAACTTTGGCACACTGTGCGATTCCATGACAAGAGACCAGATAATGATAGGAGTGCAGGACAAGAGAGTAAGGTTGCTTTTACTAAAAGAAACAGAACTTACTTTCGAAAAGACCGTTAGAATTTGCCAGGCATCTGAAAGCACAAAGATACAGCTCAAGTCCTTTGACAATGACAGTGAACCAGCCGCTGATGCCGTGCAAAAACATATAAAAAGGAGTGATAAACGGCAGTCACAGAAACCCAAAGGGACACAACAGGGCAAAGACTGTGAAAGATGTGGGAGTAGACATGCTCCAAACAAATGCCCAGCTTATGGCAAAGACTGTCGGAAGTGTGGGGGAAAAAATCACTTTGCCAGGTCCTGTTTCACAAAGAAAAAAGTGCATGTTGTGAGGCAGGCAAAAGAGGCAAGTGACAGCGAGGATGATGAACCACTGTACATGGAGACAGTGACACTGACTGATATGGACAGCAGTGAGGATGAATGGATAGCACACTTGAGTGTCGATGATGTAACAGTCCCAATGAAAATTGACACTGGCGCACAGGTAAATGTCCTGCCACTGAAATACTTCAAGAAACTGAGCATAAAGCCCAAGGTGCTAAGAAAATGGACTTGAGAGCATTTAATAACCAACCAATCCCATCAAAGGGTGTGTTCAGAGCCACTCTTTCAGGAGAAGGGCGCTCCTTTAGCGCACTGTTTGTCCTAGTTGAGGAGGATAGACAGCCTATCTTAGGTCTAAGAGCAAGCGAAAGGCTGGGGCTTATAAAGAGAGTCCATGTCATTGATAGCGCTCTAGTGACCCCTAGGAGCACTACTGAAAAACACATGGACACAGGTACAGGATCCACCGCTGAGATGGTGAAAGAGTACAAAGATGTGTTCCAGGGTGTCGGCCGTTTACCAAACTGGTACAAAATACAGTTGAAAGACAATGCTGAGCCAATAATACACGCAGCAAGAAAAGTGCCAGTGGCACTGAAAGAAAGACTGAGAAAAGAACTGAAATCCCTGATAGACAAAGGGATAGTGAGAAAAGTGGAAGAACCTACAGACTGGGTCAATTCCCTTGTCATTGTGGAGAAAAAGAACAGAGATCTAAGACTATGCATAGATCCGAGAGATCTGAACAAATGGATCAAAAGAGAGCACTTCAGACTGCCAACAAAGTCAGACATCACAAGCGCAATGGCAGGAGCACGCTTCTTCTCCAAACTGGATGCATCATCAGGGTTTTACCAAATTGAGCTGGATGAGGAAAGCGCAAAACTGTGCACATTCAACACGCCTTTTGGCAGGTATTGCTTCAGCTCCTGAGGTTTTTCACAGGACAGTACAGCAATTGTTCAATGGTATGGAAGGTGTGGGAGTTTTTCTGGATGATGTGGTCGTTTGGGGAACTACAAGGACAGAGCATGATGAGAGACTGAGAAAGGTGATGGCACAAGCACAAAAATCTGGGCTGAAGCTGAACAAACAGAAGTGTCAGTTTGGGGTGAGTGAAATTACTTACCTGGGCAACAAACTATCCGCAGCAGGGATACAGCCAGACCCTGAAAAGATAAGGGCAATAACAGACATGCCATCGCCCAAAGACAAAACTGAGCTGCAACGTGCGCTGGGCTTAGTTAACTACGTGGGAAGATTCATTCCCAATCTATTGGCTAACACAAGAGCGTTGCACAGCTTGCTGGAAAGTGGAGCTGAATGGCGGTGGGAGCATGAACACGTGACGGAATGGGAAATGCTCAAGAACAGTCTGGTTAAAGATCCAGTATTGAAATTCTATGACCCAGCACGTCCAGTGAAAGTGTCCACTGACGCTTCAAAAGATGGACTGGGAGCAGTTTTGCTTCAACAACAAGACTCTGCATGGTTCCCGGTGGCCTACACATCCCGGACGATGACCGAGGCGGAACGTAACTATGCACAAATTGAGAAGGAGACATTGGGAGCAGTCTTTGGATGTGAGAAGTTCCACTGAATGCGATCTCAACAAAGGCACTTGGAGGGCCACCACGCATTCAACGCTTAATGCTCCATCTCCAGAAGTACAGTCTGACATTCGAGTTCACACCAGGAAAGCACCTGGTAATGGCAGACACTCTCAGCAGAGCATCCTTGAGCAAAACAGGCCCAAGTAGTACTGAACATGATGTACAGATACATGTGGACTGCATACAAAAGCACATGCCTGTGTCTAAGGAGAAATGGAGACAGATTGCAGGTTGTGATGGAGAAAATTCACCTACCAGGAGACCAGAGGCTGACCAATCCATACCAGAACTTCAAGGAGGAACTGTCAGTGGTCAGTGGAGTTCTTATGAAAGGTAAAAGGATTGTCATACCTACCTCCATACGCTCACAAATGGCAAAACTTACATACAAGGGACATTTAGGCATTGAAAAATGCAAGAGACGTGCAAGAGCTCTGATGTTTTGGCCACATATGAACAGAGACATTGAGTTACTTGTTTAGCGCTGCGAGACATGTCAGCGGCACAGGTACCAGCAACCAAAGGAGCCTCTTATGGCCCACAGCAAACCTGTGGAACCATGGAGAAAAGCAGACCTGCCAACCTGTACGCATTTTGACATCAAAGTACGCTGGTACGATTTGTCACTCTAAAGTACGCAAAAAGCTGGTGACACCTTGTGAGTTTGACCAATTGTGCAGTACTCAAGTCTAACAGCAAGAGGCAGCAGCGTCTAGCCTGCCGAAAAGCAAAAGAAGAAGAGTTGGACCAATCATAGCGGATTCGTTCCCCTTGCCTTCATCCAAATCAAGCGGGGATGATTGACAAATGCATAATGTCATTTCAAGAGACGGTGGCTAGGATCCACAAATTAATCGACAGCAACACTCTTGACCTCGATTTTATCCCTCTCGTTCCCCCTCCTCACTCCGGCTGGCTGGTTCCTCAAGTGAGGACAGTTCTTTGAACTCTTTTGCAAAGGTAAACGGACTGGGGGGATGTGGAAAGTTGAGATTGTGAATTGAGTTAACTTAAGTTACGTTACGTAATTTGCAAGCTAGCTTGCTTGTTCAGCAGTCATTTAAGTTGGCAAAGTAAGTTATATTGTCCATGTGTCGCAGATTGTTAAACGTGACTTTTTATAGTATTCATAATATTAATTATTATTGCAGCCAAACCCGTAACTGTAATGAGAGGAGCAGATCATGGCACCCCCGGCTGAAAAAAAAAAAAGCGAGTGCACGCGCCGCAGAAATAAAGTTACCGGGAGAGATGGCCATGCCTCCGCATCCGCAGAAATTATTTTTTTCAAGGTCATGCTTACAGTCAGAATTTAATTCATTAAACCTTTTCCTGCCAGAGTTTATATTGAGCTACTGTAAATGGTTCAGTTTTTATTTTCAGGTATAAATTCGAATTTAGATTTTAATTGTTTGATTTATTTCGATTTTAATTGTTTGATTTATTTATTCATTAAACCTTTTACTGCCAGACTTTATATTACGCTACTGTAAATGGTTCAGTTTTTATTTTCAGGTACACAGTTCGAATTTAGATTTCTGACATTAATAAATGAGTCGGCTACATATACCATGGTTGCGGTCGAATAGTCAAAAAAAATACGTCCTATGTCTTTTCCTAACCACTTTTCCTCGACCTCGATGGAAAATGTCATGAGGTCAAGGAAAGATGTGAAGGAGAATTCATAAGGACTTAGGAAAAGACAACGCGGTGCTAAGAGAATCCGACTGCACTTACACTAGGCTGCGTAATTATGCGACGGCGGATGTTAATGACGTGGGTCTGCCGTGTGAAACTACAATGTTCTGAAGATGGACTACTAAAAGCATCTTAGATACTTCGCCCCGTGCGTTCTTACCGTGTTGTTTCATGCAGGCTATATAAACGTGGACAACCCGGTGGAAAATATTACTTCATCACCAAGGTTGGAATTGAAATAAAAAAGGAATATAGGCTACCAGTCACAAAAGTGAAACAAAATGGCTGTCACATTGAGAATGGTTGCTCACGCTCACCCTCCTGTCCGCTCATATTTATCGACATGAATCCCAATTAGTATGATTGTGTGGTGAACTTGGGTTGAGGTTTTCTGTGGGGGCTGACAACTGATCAAAGACTAATGGGTTTCACCTGATCTGGACTGTTGCCGCTGACAGAGACTCTGTGAGCTGATCATTCTCAGCTGGACTTGATTGCTGAGATGGTGAACTGGTAAATGAGAGCCGAGCGAGCGGCAGTTGTCCTGGGGAGCGGAGCTTGATGCATGACGAGGGGTAATCTGCCCGACGAAGCCACCGTTATTGCACTCACGATAGAGGGGTGGGGGCCGTTCATAGCCGTTTAGGGCAGCCGGCGGCGAAGACAGACAGTACAGGGGGAGATGTTCCTGTGGTAGGGCTGATGACAGTTAGGGACCGGGGAACTGTAGGAGTGCCCTCCCGCTTCCCAGCTCTGTGTGTGGGTGTCTGACACGCTGTCAGCCGCTCCGTGGTTCCAGTGCTGGACCGACGATTCCCCCACGGGGTCTAGGCTTGTGGTGCTGGTCCGACACGGCCCGTATGCAGCGAGAGCCCGTGGGGGAATCGTCGGTCCAGCACTGAAACCACGGTCTTGACCAACCGGACAGTTAAGTGGTCATTTTAAATAGGAAAATGTTAGCTTTAGTGTTTTGTGTTGAGTCCTGTTTATTATTGTCCTCGTCCATTTCTGTGGTTATTTGTAGGACTTTAATAGATCTTAAATACAACAGCAGTGTGGGAACCGGGGGAAGCTGGGGGAAAGTTAGCTGATAAGTATGGGGGGATACATGCCTGTCTAGCCCAGTTTGATCAACGCGCCCCATAGTAGTGTGAAATCAAGTGTGCCTATCTAGGGTGAAATCCTGTGTCTTTTACTGCATTAAGCTCAGTGTGTTTGCTTAAATGCTCTTTGCAACGTCACGGGTGTGTGTATCTGCATGTCGATTGCCTAGTGTGCTCACCTGCGTGGGGTGGTTTGGTTTGCTGTGATACTGAGGGTGGCTGGTTAGCTGGGGGACAGACTTGCCTGAGGGGCGTATGTCATAGCTTGGCCAGTCCTCTACTCGGTCCATGAAGAAAGGTGGTGACAGAAGCTTTTTAGCCTGTCCAGTTAATATTCATTCCTAAACCAAGGTTCATTACAATTGTATGAAAATAATTGTTAAATTCATGCAAGATAGGCATAACATGTTAGGCCTACAGATCTACTACTGTACATATCATCATTCTTAAGTTTCAAACATGTTGAATTAAAAACATCATCTGGCTAAAAACGTGTCATATCCCTTTTTCTTGAAAGGCAGACTTCTGTGTTATGGTTAATATGCTGATTATGATCTGATTATAAGCCTATGCATATAATATCTTAAGAACCACCACACAACTCAGTAAACACCTTGAAATGTTGACTTGATTGTGCTTTGAAGTTGTTATGGCTGATACAGGCTGTGGATGTCTAATGTGACAAAATAGTTGATTCCCCAAAGATATTACTATCAGATAATCAAGGGCCCAACACTACTGCACTCAGTGACATAAGATGGAAAATGCTTAATACGCAACGGTAACTTGCATGATGATCTGCGTCCCTTGTCGGTCATGCTGAACGTTTGTTTTCGTGCCGAATGGCCGAATGGTGCGTCGCTTTAAATGTTGCTGCCGCAAGGAATTGTGGGATGGCATTATCTCCTTTCCTTTCGTAAAGGATGGTCCAGTGTATCCTATGCTAAAGGAGCTAAGTAAGGAAGCATTGAAGCACCTTTCCTTAGCATGTAGAGAATTCGACCAGCTCTTATCATGCTGCCACTTAGATACTTCCGGGTCATTTCACTCAGTTAGGAACCTTCCTAAGCAAAAAAGACTATTCGACCGCAGCCCAGGTGTTATGTCTGTTTTTGGCCGCACACATGTACATGAGCTGAAAAATTTTTCGGCATAAGGTGGTACTCCAAAACTTTCTTCGGGTCTGGAAAAGTGGGAACAGATTTGTTCCAGCGGGCAGGGAGAGACTACCTTGTCATCATGGACTACCAGTCAAACTATCCAGAGTTTGCTTTGCTGTCTGATACAACAGCGAAACAAGTGATAAAACACACCAAAGACATCTTCGCGACACACGGAATCCCGGTGACTGTGGTGAGTGATAATGGACCACAGTTCGGCAGCCAGGAGTTCAGAGACTTTGCAGACACATATGGCTTCGAGCAAGTAACATCAAGCCCACTGTTTATACAGTCAAACGGCTTGGCCGAAAAAGGTGTGCAGATCGTAAAACGACAGTTAACGAAAGCAGCAGCCACTGGAGGAGATCCTTATTTGGCCCTGCTAAATTACAGAGCATCACCTCTTGAGTGTGGACAGTCTCCAGCTGAACTCCTCATGAACAGAAAGCTGAGAACCCAGCTGCCCTCAGCGGAACACTTGCTTGAGAGGAGGGATGGACACTCTATAAAGCAAAACAGACAGAGCCAAGCCTACAATAGGACCACCAAACCATTATGTCCGCTGGGGCAAGAAGACGTGGTACGCGTCAGATGTGATGGAAAATGGGGACCTATTGCCAAGGTAATCAAGGAGACAACACCAAGATCCTACGAGGTGCTTACTGAGTACGGAACACACTGCGAAGGAATCGTCGTCACCTACTGAAGATGCCACACACTGGTCGTGAAGGAACGGAGATCGGCATCACTGATGGACTGAGAGTGCAAACAAGTGCAGAGCACGACCCACCCAGCTCCACAGCTGTCACTGGAAGTGGAACAGACAACTTACCTTCCCCAGAGACAGTGCGAGAGCGGCCACGTCGACATGCTATGAAACCTAAAAGACTAATTGAGGAATGTTAGTTAAGTTGAGCTTGTTTACTTAACAAGATCATTTACTGTTAAAAAAAAAAGGGAAGGCAGTGATATTTTGTTTATTTACTGTTACATTATAAGGCAGTGATATTTTGTTGTAAACCACACTATGATAAGTGTAAGGTACATTTTTTTTCAATGTTACACTGTTTACTAAGGTCATGTCTAGTGCACATGAACAGTTGGTTATAGAAAGACAAACATCTTTAGTAGCGCTTGTTATTGTGTTGCAGTTGCTTATTGTTGTGGTACAATTTGCTAAAAAAAATTTTTTTTTTTAAAGGGCGATGTACTGATACAGCCTACAGATAGCGCTGTTTACGTTGCATTGCATTGCACTACATTGCATGTACGGATGTGACGCAATAAAAAGGGGCTCTTGAAAATGGCAGTGTACGGTGCAGTTAATACATTATGGTTAGAAGTCAGTGAACAAAACATCTTTGTTGTAGTTTACAATCGTTACTCTTCCTCGTGCCAGCACAGCAGGTGGCGCTAACGCACCCGAAAATGGGATGCAGCCGCTTTTGAACGGAGAGGAAGAAGAAGAAGATGGTAACACGCGCATGCGTGGTAGGTGTGAGTTACTGTGTTTCATGATGGCGGCGCCCATAGATCTGGAGCTGAAGAAGGTAAAATCTGATTCTATTTTTCTCCTCTTCTGTCTCTCAGAGTCTCGTTTAATTTCTTACCGCATTTTAAACTGTCCGCCTGTTTATGAGCAAGATTTACCGTTAGTGACGAAGTTTAACTGTCAATAAAGCTTTTCAATAAAACACGATGCTGCCGCTCACTGTTTCTAACGTTAGCCGCACAGTAGCTAACAGGCTGAGCTAACAGACTGCAGCCAACAGACAGAGCTAACAGACTGCAGCCAACAGACAGAGTTAACAGACTGCAGCTAACAGACTGAGCTAACAGACTGCAGCCAACAGACAGAGCTAACAGACTGCAGCCAACAGACAGAGCTAACAGACTGCAGCTAACAGACAGAGTTAACAGACTGCAGCTAACAGACTGAGCTAACAGACTGAGTTAACAGACTGAGCTAACAGACTGCAGCCAACACACTGCAGCTAACAGACTGAGCTAACAGACTGCAGCTATGTTTCTTCTCTGTTTCTGTTAGGGATGTTAATGATAAATCGACGATCGATTAATCACCGTTAAAAATTTGACCGATCAAGCATATATTAACTGATTCATCGACAATGTAGGCTATTTGCTATTTCAAATTTTTTGCTGAAATCATTTCCCACCAGAGGTGCAATTTAACTTCACCTACAGAGGAAGAAGAAAGCCAAGCAAGCGGGTGAAAAGTCCAGCGAAGGAGAATTACATCTGAAAAGAGACAGTGTTCATTGTAAACTTTGAAACAGAGTTGGAAGACCGTCTGTAAGCACAGTGACAGAATGCTGACTGACTGTCAGGCTGCACACGGACTCATCCTGACCATGCAGATATGCTCTTATTCTTTAATAAACCAGTAGATTACGGTGCCATTGTTTCAAATGCATAAGATGTGCGCCTGATGTCACGTCACGTCACGTCACGTCTGTCATGTGGCGATGCAGCGCTGGACTCAACCTGACAGTCTGTCTCATGTCATGTGTTGTAACAGGATTTGTAAAGAGTAACTTGATACTTTTTAATCGGATAATTCAAACATTGCTCAACACTCAGAGTTAACATGAGTGCAGAGACTTCATTGCATATCCCCCCTTGGGTCCCATTGGACACAATGTAAAGTCATTAACCCTAAATAAAGAACATTTTCAGCCTGTGGGAGAAACAGAGGTCTGTTGTCAGGAGTCGAGATTTTTTAATCAGGATTTTTTAATCCCGACTAGTTAATCTTTTGAATTATGCTTGGTTGATTAACTTGTTGAGTAGTGAAGACAGGTGTAAAAACACACATTTTGTATTTTCTATCTCAAAAGCTGTTTTATATAATGATTAATCGATTAATTGGTCATCAGCGTGACTGACGATCGATTAAGGGCATTTATTAAAATTTGCATCTGTAGTTTCTGTTCTTGCCGTTGATCCAGTTTGTATTTCTTCTTCTGTGTTTCTGTACTTGCCGTGGATCCAGTTTATATTTCTTCTTCTGTGTTTCTGTTCTTGCCGTTGATCCAGTTTATATTTCTTCTGTGTTTCTGTTCTTGCCGTTGATCCAGTGTGTGTTTCTTCTTCTGGTGTTGCAGGCGTTCTCTGAGCTGCAGGTGAAGATGATTGACAGGCAGCAGAAGGTGAAGCTGGCTGATCTGCAGATTGATCAGCTGATCAGAGTTCAGAAACACGCCAAGCTGACACACGCTGAGATCACGGCTCTTCCAGACAACACACGCATGTACGAGGGCGTCGGACGCATGTGAGGCTGAGTATTATTGTTGTTGTTATTATTATTGTTATTATTATTACTATTATCATTATTATTGTTACTGGTATCATTATTGTTATTATTATTACCATTATTATTATCATTATTATTGTATGTACGTGGGCATTTCTCCACCATGATGCAGTCTGTAGGACAGAAATGAATAATCTCTCTCTCTCTCTCTCTCTCTCTCTCTCTCTCTCTCTCTCTCTCTCTCTCTCTCTCTCTCAGGTTCATCCTCCAGTCTAAAGAGGAGATCAACAACCAGCTGACAGACAAACAGAAGACAGCTGATGAGAAGATTAAAGAGCTGGAGGTAACACACACACACACACACACACACACACACACAGACAGACTATTGAACTCCTCAGTTGCTCAGTTCTTGTTTTTTCTGTTTTGCAGCAGAAGAAATCGTATCTTGAACGCAGCGTGAAGGAAGCTGAAGACAACATCAGAGAGATGCTGCTGTCCAGGAGGGCTCAATAACATACACACACACACACCATACACACACACACTATACACACACACTGCACACGCGCGCACACGTTGATTGATGCTATTTATGAAAATAAAAGTGTTGTACCTTCCCTCTGTCTCTGTTTCATGGTTGGGGGGGGGGGGTAAATAGTATTTTATTAACATATTACATCACATTATATATGTAGTATTTTATTTATATATATATGCCTGTAACTTTGGGATGGAAGAACACTTTTAAATCAAGCTTTCTTAAAATCAGTAAGGGCGTTCCACAAGGCTCCATCCTTGATCCACTCTTATTCACATTATACAGAAACATTGTTTTTTCACCACAGCATTGCAATGTCCATTTTATGCTGATGATACCATCCTGTACGCTACACCTCTTACTAGAGTACAGTCTGCATGTGATGCTCACACTTGTTATAAACTCAGACGAAACTAAAGTTATTGATTTTTATTCGGAAACAAAGCATGCTTCTCTTTTGATAACAAAAACCCATCGTACAATCCAGTCATCTTGAGACATTTTGTGTTCTGTGTTCTCATGCTGCCGTTATACGATTAATCTTTTTGGATGCAGTTCAGCAAACTGGGAAGTTAATGAGTAAACACCCCCCCACCCCCCGCAACCCCTCCACAAACAACAGCTACTGCCGAGGAGAGATGAACCTCTCACAGGACCCCATTGGCCACCAGTAGAAGACGGTCAGCTCCCAGTAGAAACCAGTAGAAGACTGGTCAGCTCCCAGTAGAACACTGTGTTGTACTGGTCAGCTCCCAGTATAAACCAGTATAAGACGGTGGTTAGTCAGACTGGGTTCAGCAGGTCAGTGGGTTCAGTCTTTAGAGAGAATCTCTCTCTCTCTAACACCCCACACACACACACACACACACACACACATATTATCTACACACACACTCATATTATCTACACACACATTCCATAGTGTGTACAGTGAGAAAATGCCAGACCTCACACTATCTCTCTGTTTTGATACGGGGGCTACACACACACACACACACACACACACACACTTTAGACTTTATCTGTGATGAAAGCTTCCTGCCAACGGAACAAATCTATATATAACCTGAACTATAGAACCAGAATCCTTCATTCACCAAGTACTACTACTACTACTGCTGCAGCTGCTGCCAGTACTGCTACTACTACTCCTACTATTACTACTACTACTATCACTACTACTACTGCTACTACTACTGCTACCACTACTACTACTATTACTACTACTACTATTGCTACTATTACTATTCCTGCTACTACTACTAATACTTGATGCTCGCCTACAAAGCAGCAACCAGAACGGCTCCGACCTACCTGAACTCCCTCATTCAGGTCTACGCTCCCTCCCGCCCACTACGCTCTGCCAAGGAGCGGCGCCTGGTGCTGCCGCCACAACAAGGCCCTAAGTCTCTATCCAGACTCTTCTTCTGTGGTTCCTCGGTGGTGGAATGAGTTACCAAACTCCATTCGATCCGCAGAGTCCCTCTCAATCTTTAAGAAAAGGCTTAAGACCCAGCTCTTTAGCGAACACCATCTCACCTGATGGACAGTGTAACTGCTTGAAAAAAAAAAATATATATATATATATGTATATCTTATCTGTCTCTATGCACTGCCTCGTGGCTCCTCTGTCCTGTCGGACCAGAACTTAGCTTTATGGCACTTACTCTCGTTCTCTCCTGACTAGATCCTTGCTTAGATCATGTGTACGTCATTTTGGATAAAAGCGTCTGCCAAATGGGAAATTGTAAATTGTAATACTACTGCTACTACTATTATTGCTACTACTATTGCCACCACTACTATTACTCCTACTACTACTACTATTATTACTACTACTACTGCCACTACTACTATTACTCCTACTACTACTACTACTACTAGTGCTGCTGCTATTACACCTGCTACTACTATTACTACTGTAGCGTCCGAGGTGTGTGGGCTTCAAATATACTCTTATGTATACAAAAACTCAGGAACTTGTACTCTTGGAGCGTCAGGAAAACCGCCTCCATTTATTTCTCAACACAACACAACGTCGCCTTCACTCTGACGTCACAAGCCTGCCCTACTCGCTCCAGGCATTACCAATCGAAGACTGTTCAATCCAGCGCCTACATACGTCCTCCCATACTGAAAGAAATGTCCCTATTTCTATGCACAAAAAAAAAAAAAAAAGAGATTACAACAAAACAGCATAAAAAATAAATAAATAAAAAAAATTTAACATATGCATGTAAACAGAATACACAGGGGGAAAAGTGCGCATGTAAACACAACACACATATATAGGCCATGTGCTAGGCACTCGAGTAACAAAACATGTCATGAGTTACCCTGAACATACATATATTAAAAGTAACAGAACATAGCAGCAAACAGCACCCATCAAAAGTGCATAACAGCAGTTTACATCATATTCACACACTACCCCCTTATGAACACAGGGACTCAGAAACACATGAGCATGTATACGTGTGACAGTCAGCCCATCACATAGTCCATAAAGCGTACAGGGGGTCGCGCTAACCTCCCAGCCCGGGAGATCCTAGGTGGGGCAAGTGCGTGCTCAGGGGAATCAAATGAACCAGCGTCCGGTCCAAGATCACAGTCCATGTCCGTGTTAGAAACGAACGAGCCCGCGGGGCTACCAGGGGAGGCAGCATCCCCCTGCAATGCAGCAGGTGGGGAAAGGCTGAAGAGAGTCCTTGACGGGCCTGCCAAAGGAAAGGCCACAGGTAGGTTGTAGCACCGCAGCCTGTCATAATGAACGGTTTGGAGAGGGGGCTCATCCCCAAATGGGCTACTAATCTGATATGTGACCCCCACCTCGTCGTCCCTGTCCATTCGTCATCGTACCAAGTAAGGCCCCTTCCAGTGGGGAGCCAGTTTACGGCGGCTCTATGTGGGATCGTTCAACCACACAAGATCCCCGACCTCGTAAGGGTTGTGCCTTAGCCTGGTGTCATAGTGATTCTTTTGTCTTTCGCTCGCTGCAAGGTTGTTGTCCCTCGTCTGACCAAACGCTGTGTCCAAGCATTTGAGGAGAGAACTAGCGAAGTGAGAGTCTTTGCCAACTGATCGATAAGTGTCCTATTAAATCTTTCTATCATGCCATCAGATTTTGGATTGTATGGTGTGGTGTGTGTTTTCTTCACACCCAACATCCCGCACAAATGTCTCACCACATCCGATTTGAACTGCCTACCCATGTCTGTGTGCAGTGTTTCCATTACCCCATGTTCCAGGATGTAGTCCTTAAAGAGACACTCGGCGACTGTGGTGGCTTTTTGGTCAGGGATGGCATACAGATTAACGAACTTGGTGAAATAGTCCTCAACAACCAAAACATACTGGTTGCCTTTAGACGTGACTGGCACCTCTAGTATGTCGGCCGCGACACGTTGGAAAGGTCTCTCCGCCTGTGAAGTTCTCATAGGGGCATGGTGTCGGGGTACCGGGGACTTCCTCCTTTGACAGGCCTAACATTGATCACACCATGTTCGAATGTCACTGTGCATATAGGGCCAATAACACACACTTCTTGCGCGCCATAGACCCGTTCATAGGCCAGGTGAGCTGTCAGAGGGGCCCCATGCAGGTGTCCCAGGGCCTCCGGGACCAAGACAGCAGGGACAACAATTTGAGTAGACTGCCCTGCATCAGACAGCCAAACAACTCTGCATAACAGTCGATCAATGAAAGTTAACCGGGGAAACTCATGCCACAGTCTCCTCAGACCCCGACTAGCACCCTTCAACCTCCACCTAGGAGGTCTCTGACCATTTTCCAGCCCGGACAGAACTTGCCCAATGTCTGCGTCCTTCTGCTGGAGCTCCCTGACATTGGAGCCATTGTGTGACAGGGCGTGGATTAAGGCCTGGTCTGTAGGAGCCTGGAGATCAGAAGGGGAATGGGGGCTGGAGCTGAGGTCCGCGGCAGGGGTCGTGGTAGGAGTGTCAACGGCGCACACAGCACTGGGGTCATTGTCCACAACCGTTTGGGTACCTGTGTTCACGAGAGTGTGGGTGGCACCAAGGACGTCACAGTCCAGTTGCACTGCATAGGGGTCAGGCCTGCGTGAAAGAGCATTCGCATTAGTGTGCTGGGCCCCACTCTTGTGCACGATCACCCAGTCGTATGGGTCCAGCTCCAGGGCCCAACGACTACGATGCCCCATTCTGTTATTGTCAATAGGGAGCCGTCGTAGGCCCAACAACGGCCGGTGATCCGTGACAATAGTGAACGGGAGAAGACCCAAGTAATGCCTAAAACTACAAACAGCCCACACTATTGCCCACAACTCCCTGTTGTACGTAGACCATCGTCGTTCGGCCGCTGTGAGGGAGTGACTACCGTAGGCCACCACCTTCTCCAGGCCGTCCATTTCTTGTGCCAACACTGCCCCCACAGCGATTTGCGATGCATCTGTGTACAGCGTGAAACGTTGGGTGAAGTCTGGGTGGCTCATGATAGGTTCAGCACAAAGGGCGTCTCGCAAGAACTCAAACACCTCCTGGCAGTCCGCTGTCCATTGAAACGGGACATCCTTTACCGTGAGATAATTGAGGGGGGTGGCGCACTGGGCAAAACTCCTCACAAATCTCCTGTTGACATGACCAAGGAAGACCACGTGATTGTGGGCCAGGTGGCACTTCCTGGCGTTCAATCACAGCCCAGCTGCTCCAATCCGGGTGAAGACCTCCCCCAGAGCAGAGAGGTGGGCCTCGAACGATCTGCTGTAGATCAGTATATCGTCAAGATACACCATGCAGATGTGCCATGGCAGCCCCTTAACACCAGCTCCATGACCCTCTGGAAGGTCGCCGGTGCGCTGGTGAGGCCCATGGGCATGGATTTGAATTGATACAAGCCCTGGCCGGTGATGAAAGTGGTCTTTTCACGGTCCTCCTACGCCACTTCCACCTGCCAGTAGCCGTCAGAAAAATCCAAGGTGCTGAACCAGGTTGCCCCCGATAGGGCGTCCAGCGTGTCATCCATTCGCAGTAGCGGATGAGAGTCCTATCGTCACAGAGTTGAGACCCCTGTAGTCCACACAGAATCGCCATGTATTATTCTTTTTCCTGACGAGCACCACGGGAGAGGACCAAGAGCTCTCCTCAATGATGCTGTCCTCTAAAAGGCACTGCACTTGTCTGTTTATTTCCCTCCGCTTTTCAGGGGAAGTACGGTAGGCCCGTCGCTTTATCAGGGAATGGTCACCTGTTTGGATGCGGTGTTTGATCAGACTGGGGTTTCCTGCCCCACCCCGTCCGGAGCGGAACACCCCCTGATGTTTTCCCAGCAAGGCCTGCAGTTGTTGCCTCTGTTCCACAGACAATGGGCAGTCAGATACATCCGGCAGAGAAGCAGCTACCTGTTGAGAATCAAAAACCTCTGCAGGGGAGAGTAAGTCACATTCATTAACATTGTAAACAAAAAAACAGGTGGAAGCCGGGGTGCAGTTTCAGTTCATGGTCAGGCGGGTTGAGCAGCCGCGCCACAGTGCACCCATTCTTCACCGGCGCCACTGTACGCGCGACCACCAGGCCCATGTTATCACGCACCTCAGGCTCCAAATAGCCCAGATAAGAGTCGAGGTGGTCCAGTAGCGCGGGGGGGCTCTACCTGAACGGGAACAATCATTTCGCTAAAAGGCGGAATAGTAGCATCAACAGACATAGAGATGTTACAACATTCTGGTATGAAGTCTGTGGCCTGCATGAGAGAAATTAATGGCGGCCTACATCATCCTAAAATATCCGAACTAAAAACACGCATCCAGTCAATCTGTTCAACTAATGTGTTAATTAAGATGTTGACTTACACTTTGGCGTGGGTTTGAGAAGTGAGCGCTTGTGTTTTGTATGTAAATATTGGCCGTAATGTTGGCTAGCTTGCTGTGTACGAGTAGAGCACCCATTCAGTGGAAATAGTGCAGGGTGAAGAATTAGCTTTTCAGTTATTGTCTGCTATCTGTCTGGTTATGTCATTTAATTTATTTTCACACTAAGTCATATGTTAAGAGTGCCTTATTTAATTTAAACGTGCAGTAATTTGTTATTTTCAGTGTTAGATTATTATTTTGCACTATTTATTTTTGTACTAGGAACATATTTTATAAAAAAAGTTTACTTTCACTACTTCGTAAGGTTATGGAGCCAGCAGCCAGTGTAGTGGACCAGCAGCAGAGATGAAAGTTGTCGTTGTGAGTCAATAAAGTGCTACCAGGTCTCAACCACAATCCAGAACTCCTGTGTCCGGTGCTCCGCACAACACCCCATCACACATCAAGAAACACAATGCTGAGTCCCAGGGTGTGTAGAGAGGCTTCAGCACGCGTGGGTTACACATACATAAAATAAGGGCTAAGTTAATAGCATTGCCCTCTGCTGTTAGCGTATAAATAGCCACCGGCTCACGTCATCTAATAGACTGAAAGAATGATCTGATTCCCACCTGCTCCTATGGAGACTTGCTTGTAAATCCTCTCTGTTATCTCAATGATAATCCTTAAGTCAGTTCAATAACCCGATTCATTCCTCTTGATTGGGACATTACCACACAACGTGGCTAGCTAACCTAGCTCAAACTTCCCTGCTAGCTATCCTAGCTGGCTAGTTAGCGCTAGTTTCAGTCAAAATGTTTTTGAAGCAGGGGAAGAGGCAGCTGTCAGCTGGCATGGCTTGAAACCTGTGTCAACGTTGAAGTGATGATTATTATAATGCTGAGAGGAGCAGAAACTTCACACTAAATGATATGAGATGACTGATGAATCCAACCTGCAACTTGAAAACACTAATATTCTCTTCTTTTAGCCCAGCCTACACAGTAAATGTAGTCAATTTATTTTCATTCAATAATTATATTCATATTCTGATTGAAAACCTGATTGCTTCATTGATTAATTTTACAGATAGATGGCATTTCTGAATGTATGTGACCATTATGTTATATTTTCTTTTATATTCTGAATAAAATGGAAATATATTATTAATATTGTATATTACCCAGCACCTGCCCCACTCTTCCCCCACATCCCTCCTATATCTTGTTAATGAACTAGCTGTTTCATATTGGCGAAGCAATACCTGGATTATTTCAGGTGTACACTTAAAAATATTATATTATATAAATGAATAAGGTAAACCATTGAATACTGCTGAAATAGGTTTCAAACAATTTCAATGAAACAGATAAAACAAAAACAAAAAATAGCACAAATACATAGATATTGGTAGTTACTGCACTTTGCCTTTGCATAATCCATACAGTTGCATCAGGTGGTACAAAGGCAAAGTGCAGTAACTGCATTCTAGGGGTCATAGGTCAAATTTATGGTCAGTTTTTATATATACAAAAAATTACTTTATAATAATACAATACTTGAGCACATTATCACTTGTCTACATATAACCTATTTTCCTGGACTTTGGATAAATTTTAAAGTCATTTTTCTCAGTTCACTGTTTGCGTAGTTACTGCACTTTGGCTTTGTAGGGCAGTGTACAGGTGATTGTTAAATAGATATAAATAAAAAAAAAACAATAACATTAGGCCCACTATGTACACGTCGGGATAAAGGACGTTTTTATTGCTGGCATCCCTTTCCGCTATAAAATCCGAGCTGTCAGCAGGGGCTCATTATCTGACAAACCAAAACAGTGAAATAATATTATTGCCTACCTGAATGCAAACGATGTCCTGCATGGAAACCAACCCAGCCTGGGCGCTAATAGTGTCTCCAACTCTTCTCAGGTTAGTAATAGAGATATCGATAGCGCACACTTCTGTTCGACCGACAGATCCTTGATGATATGCTCGTTCAATTGCAGTACATCGTCTTCTGATACGTCTCAGGACAGCGTCCGCCATGTTTGCGTTTGAACTTTTGTGGAAAATGTCCTTAACCAATGAGCTAAATAGCCCCATTTTGGCAAAAACTTCAACCTATTATTTTAAAATAGGCAGCTTCCTTGTACGCCCCCAGTCCCACCTCCTAATTAGCATTTTGTGCAACTCGTTAACTAGTTGACATTTTGGACCTTACTAGTTAACTAGTAAACATTTTGAGGCGGACTAGTTAACTAGTAAGGTCAATATGGCAAGCCATTTGAGCATTTATTCCATATATCAACCGGCAGTGCGCTTTACTAGTTAGACATTTTGTCTTACTAGTTCGGCATTTTGTCTTACTAGTTACACTAGTAAGGCTCTTTTTGACCTTACTAGTTAACTAGTGAGGGCCAAAATGCTTGCCATATACTGCTACTACTGCTACTACTACTACTACAACAGCTACTGCTACTACTATTACTACTACTGCTGCTACTGCTATTACTCCTACTACTAGTACTGCCACAGCTACCATTACTCCCACTACTGCTACAGCTACTGTTACTAGCCTATTACTCCTACTACTACTGCTGCTACTACTACTGCTATTACTATTACTCCTTCTACTACTACTATTACTCCCACTCCTACTACTATTACTACTACTGCTACTGCTATTACTGCTACTACTATTACTCATACTACTACTACTGCTACTGCTACTGCTACTACTACTACTGTTGCTACTACTACACTGAGCCACCATGACGCCAAAACTAATGAAATGACTAAAACTCTCCATTGAAATCAATACTAATGAACTGAACTGCATTTAGACCATGAAACAGTAAACCACTAAACCAACTAATAATTTACATATTTGGGTTGATTCAGAATATTCTCAATCATATTCATGAAGATCTTTACCAGAGAGAGAGACAGCAACAGGCAGAGAGAGAGAGAGAGAGAGAGACAGACAGGCAGAGAGAGAGAGAGACAGACAGGCAGAGAGAGAGAGAGAGAGAGAGAGAGAGAGAGAGAGACAGCTGCAGGCTCTTCTGTCACTCTGCTCCAAGAATAGCAAAGTTTCTGCAACCTGCACTCTGACACCAACACTCTCTCTCTGTATCTCTCTATGTCTCTCTACCATCCCCTCTCTCAACCTGCACTCTGACACCAACACTCTCCCTTTCTGTCTCCCTCCTTCTCCTATCTTTTCTCTCTCTCTCTCTCTCTCTCTCTCTCTCTCTCTCTCTCCCCCACCCTTCCTCTCTCTATCAGTCTAGTTATGCCAGTGTTTTTCCAGTCTGCCAACATTCAGATCCACACTTCCGAACTCTCTCTCTCTCTCTCTCTCTCTCTCTCTCTCTCTCTCTCTCTCTCGCTCTCTCTCTCGCTCTCTCTCTCTCTCTCTCTCTCTCTCTCTGTCTGTCTGTCTCTCTCTCCCTCTCTCTTTCAGTGTTGACCGCCTGGACATCTAGCCCAGACTTTGCCGGTGCTGAACCAAGTTAACTACAAGACAACTACAGCAAACAAAACATAGCAGGGACTGGGAATCACACCAGAGTTCCTCTGGTAAACAATGAATTGATCTGGAAAACTTAAGAATCCATCAAGAAAGTTGGAATTCCTCTGAAAAACTTTTCCTTACTTTGGAAACGTGGAATTGCTCCTTTATGGTTAAGAAGCCACTTGCAAAAAAGTTAAATTACGCGGAAAAACTGAGTGACTCTGGGAAACTGAATCTTCCAACAGGGATGGAAACCTTGGGCTTTACAGAACCTGAACCAGAACCAGCAGCAGAACCCTGACCTTTACCAGAACCTGGACCCAAAACCTTTACCTGAACCAGAACCCAGCAGGTTGGATGTTACTGTCTGTTGTATGAAAACTCTCCTGCTTCAATGAACTAAACTCCTCAGAAGTTTTCAGTTGGATAACTACTGTGTTTCTTTACGGAGACGATTCTTCATGTGTAACTGTAACATACATGACCTGTTCTCTCTGAAACATACATGACCTGTTCTCTCTGAAACATACATGACCTCGTCTCTCTGGAAACCCTCCTGCTGTCACCTGACCTGCATCCTGGTTCCTCCATATTTCACAATGATCTTACATTCATTGTTCATTTTTGGTATTTAACTTAATGACTTTACTCTGAAGAGTTCTTCTTAACCTTTGGTACTACAGCAGGGACTTGAAGCCAGAGGAATAAATACAGTGTTGGAGATCAGGATATCAACAATCCCTTCTCTCTGTCTTTCTCTGTCTTTCTATCTATCCATTCTCCTTTCCGGGAGGACTTTTCTTCCAAAAGAGAGACAGAGAAAGAGAAAGAGAGAAGGAGCAAAACAGAGGGGTAGAAAGAGAGAGAGAGAGAGAGAGAAAGATAGTAAGAGGGGAATAAAAGAAACAGAACAGAAAACATTCAGAAGAAAAAGAGTGTGAGCAAGTCTCAACATGAGCAGCAGGCAGGAGGGAGGAGGAGGAGGGAGGGAGCTCCTCTTCCTCAGTGCCCATCGCTGCCCCGAGGTTGACCGGCTTCCGCATCACACCGCCAAAACCCAAAACCCTCCATCGTACAAACTAGTTCCTACAAACCAGACAGCAGGAGGCCAGGAGGAAGAGGAGAAGCCTCTTGAGGAGGCGGCCGTGCGTATCGACGCTCACCGCGGGTTCGAGAGGCGAAAGATGGAGTTCGCCCCCACAGTTCCCTCCCAGGCCGACTATCTGGACATCTTCTCCAGCTGCCGCTCCTCCTCCCGGCCCTCAGAGGAGGAAGAGGAGGAGGAGGAAGAGGAGGAGGGAAGCATCAGTGACTGGTCAGAGGAAGATCTGTCCCTCCACTTCTCTCCCTCCGTCATCCTCCCATCCGAGGAGGAGGAGTCAGACACGGAGAGTGGCTTCGAATGTGTTGACGTTGCTGTGGAGAATCAGGTAGAGTTGTTTTATTATTACTGTTTATGTTTGTATTATTGCATTACCCTACCCTACTCGTAAACCCTAACCACACCTCAAGTAGCCCAATTCTGACGAAATCCAGATCAGTCAACTCATTTTTATGCCATAGGACCAGCAGTTCTAAAATGAATTCTGGGGAGAAACTGGGAGAAAAGAGTAGCTGTCTTACTGAAATTGTTTAGATACTCAGTTTCCCAACATGCCTTGCACTACACTGAACACTAAACGTCTCCCTAGACCAATAGTGTTATGGCAAGGTGCAGCTAATTAATAAGGGGGTGTGGCTAACTCAGACAGGAGAGGAGAGATAAACCCAAACTTGAAGGTTAGCTCCAGCCTGGTGAAGACTGTCTGAATGATGGAAGGAGCTTCTCCTGTATCAAAGGAGGAACATGGAGTCAGAATGGATTCTGACTGAAAGCAGCTGCTAGGAGCTGTGGACAGATGGTGGGCGGAGTCTGGAGCTGTGGCCAGAAGGTGGGTGGAGTCTGGAGCTGTGGCCAGAAGGTGGGCGGAGTCTGGAGCTATGGTCAGAAGGTGGGCGGAGTCTGGAGCTATGGTCAGAAGGTGGGCGGAGTCTGGAGCTATGGTCAGAAGGTGGGCGGAGTCTGTCAGAACCTGCTGGTGGACAGTAGGGGTAAGCGAGGCTGTCCAGCTGAAGAAGGACCTTCTGGACCTGGTTGGTATGGAGGACTGTTGGAAGGTGGAAGAACTCCATCCCTGAACTACACCCACCCTTCAGGGATGGAGACATCAGCGAGGACACTCCTGCACCCTCCTCCGTGCTTGTGGTTGGGTCCTCCATGGTCCATCACGTCGCAGGTCTGACCTTTTGCTTCCCTGGAGCTCGAGCCGGGACATACACGACTCTACTATGCAACTACTATGTCATCACCACACGGTTCCCACTGTTGTTTGCCACTGTTGTACTGCTCTGTAGGCGAGGACCAGAGTCTTGAATTTGATGCAGCAGAGATGGGAAACCAGTGAAGCGACCGGGAGAGGGGAGTGACGAGAGAATTTTGGTTGGTTGAACACCAGACGGCTGCAGTGTTCTGAATGTACTGTAAAGGTCTGATGGCAGAGGGTCGCCTGGCCAGAAGAGGCTGCAGTAGTCCAGGTAGGAGATGACAAGAACTTGGACCAGGAGTTGTGCCGCTTCCCTCATAAGGAACGGGTGTATTTTGTGGATGTTCTAGAGGGAGAACCTACAGGAGTGGGTTGTCGCTGCAATGTAGGCAGAGCAGGACAGCTGGTGGTCCAGGATCACCCCAAGGTTCTTGGCAGTCTGAGAGGGAAACACAGTGGTGTTGTCAATGGAGATGGAGGTTTGTGAGAGGGCAATCTTTCCCTGGGAGAAAGAGTAGCTCCGTCTTGTCAAGATTGAGCTTGAGGTGGAGAACAGACATCCAAGCACTGATGTCTTTGAGACATGCGGAGATGCTCCCATCAGTTTGTGTATCTGAGGGGGGGAAGGAGAGGTAGAGCTCAGTGTCGTCAGCATAACAGTGATAGAAGAAGCCATGAGAGGATATCACATGGACGAGGGATTTAGTATAGAGAGAGAATAGCATGGGCCCCAGGACTGAGCCCAGAGGGACACCGGTGTTAAGTGTGTAGGGTCTGGACAGAGATCCCCTCCATGAGACCTGGTAAGAGCAGTTAGACAGATAGGATGTGAACCAGGAGTGTGCAGATCCAGTGATTCCCAGTTCAGATAGGATGGAGAGAAGGATTTGGTGTCAACTGTATCAAAAGCAGCAGACAAGTCAAGGAGGACAAGGACAGAGGAGAGGGATGAAGCCCTGGCAGTGTGCAGGGCCTCTGACAGCAAGGAATGCAGTCTCAGTAGAGTGAGAAGCCTTGAAACTGGATTGAAGAGGGTCCAGGAGGTCATTCTGGGAGAGATAGAGAGAGAGTTGGTTGGAAACTGCTCGCTCCAGGGTTTTGGATAGAAAGGAGAGAAGAGATACAGGTCTGTAGTTCTGGATAGCAGCAGGGTCAAGGGAGGGTTTCTTAAGAAGAGGCTTGACTCTGACTGTCTGTACAGCATCAGAGCAAGACCTGAGGACAGGGAGGAATTGATAAGAGCAGTGAGGAAGGGAGTGATGTCAGTGGAGATGGTTTGGAGAAGAGTGGAAGGGATAGGATGGAGGGATCAAGAGAAGCAATTATTGACATAGCGGAGGCATGTATCCCTCCGCTATGTTCTTGTCTATCAATAAAAATGTTATTTGGCATAATTATGTTCTAAAAAAACCTAAACTCTAATCTCTATTCTACTGTCCTCTATATCGCAGGAGGTTAAGAGTTCCTACTCAACTTGTACTGTTGCACTGCTGCTGTATTCCAAGCTAAAGGTCAGGACTTTTCTACTGTGTTCTACCGTCGTCTGTACTCCAGGTCAGAGGTGAGGAGAGGGAGGTGCTAAGGATGGTTCCTAAGCGTCAGATCCAGCTGAGGAGACGAGGCTCGGAGGAGAACATCAACCCAGCCGACCTGGAAAACCCTGAGGTACTCCATCTCTCTGTCCATCTTAACAACCATCCATCCATCTGTTCATTGACTCAGTTATACTGCATTATGGGAGGGTGTGTAAATTCATGAAAAATAATATAATATCTTCAGGTCATAGTGAAGGATGAACCCAGCATAGGGGGAGGAGCCAAGAATGAGGTGTCAGCCAATGAGCTGCATTGCCCCTTGCTGCGTCACCGCCCTGAGTTGTTGCTACGACAACACAGTATGCCTACTTCCTTCCACCAGCGCTTGGCAACCAATGCTGAGGTTGACAGCAACAGGTTCTACAAGGGCATGGTAGCAGGGGCTGGCCAAGGTGATCAAAGACTTTATTTAATTAATTTAATTTAATTAATTTTATTTAGACAGGAAGTGACCAGTAACGCCCTGATTCACTGTACTGTCAGCAATCTGACCACTCCTTGTTTTTCTGCTCCTATTTGTCTGACCCCTCCTTGTTGTTCTGCTCCTAGGGCTTCATGGTGTTGTCAGCAGTGACTGTATCCCGAGGCAACGACTCCAGAAGTCCTTTTCATTGGACGAAACTAAAACCAAGATGGCATCATGCATCATCAAGAGTGTCCTGTCTAAGAAGATGCAGGTGGAGCAGAGTTCCTTCACTGCCTCAGAGCATCATATCAACTCTAAAAACTTTATCTACAACAACATGAAAAACTCTCATCTGACTTCCAGCAGCACAAACTACCTGCAGGGAGTCGCTCAGCTCAGCCTGAAAAACCACAAAGCTCCAGTCATACCGAATCTCACCCAGCCTGGAGACCAGGAGACGGGAGGAGAGACGGGAGGAGAGACGGGAGGAGAGGTGGGAGGAGAGGCAGGAGGAGAGACAGGAGAAGAAGAGTTCCGTTTTCCCAGCTGTCCTCTGGGTAAAGCCAGTAGTATTGGTGTATGTAAAGCCATGGCTCCTGTTCATGTGGTGAGGGACATGAGGAGTTTGGTTAAAAACACCTATAGCCTTTCCTTCAGAAGCAACACTGCAGCTCCAGCTACACAGAACAGGATTGGTCAGAGTAACAGCACTTCTTCAGCAACTTACAAGGTGATTGGCCAAGAAAACAGTCCTCCTCCGAGCTACCAGCAGGCCGTGGGGGTCAAAGGGCATGAGGAAACTGTAGTGACCAGGAAGCGATCTCAGTTGGGTCCTCAGCCAACGCTTTGCACCACTTCCTCCAGAGGATACGTTGCCAAGGTAGCCACAGCTCTCCACCAATCACAGGAGAGAAAAGAGTGCAGCGGATTCATTCATCCAGTCACACAGCGAAGAAGAGGCAGCCAGCCAATTTTAACTCAGAGTGTGGCGGAAGCATCCAATCAGATCTGGCCTGTGACGTTGTTAGACCCACCCACCAAACCATTTGCCATTGGTGAGCTGTCAGAGCCCAGCCATTCAGAGAGACTTGGAGGTTCGAATTCCCAGCCTGAGATCTCCTGCCTCTCTCCTGCGTTAGTCTCCTGCCAAACTTCGCCCCCCTCCAGCCCCGAGGGGACCCAGCTGCCTCCCTCATCCCAGGGACAGGGCACCATCCTGGGCTTCACTTCTGCCTCTGCCCCTGGCCCCACCCAGCCACGTCTCTCCTCCTACTTCTACACCCCCAACACCCTGGCCGCCTACCCCGCTGCACTGTACCCTCACCTGGGGAAGGTCAGCTATGTCCAGGGTCCTCTGAGCTACATCCAGACCCAGCTGCAGCTCCAGAACCTCCCCCAGCCCGGTCCCACCCTCCAGACCCAGCTGCAGCTCCAGAGCCTCCCCCAGCCCGGTCCCACCCTTCACCTGCTGAGGAGAACGCAGTCTGAAGAGAACCGAAGCACAGCGACAGGTTCTACCTCCTACCAGCCAGACGGATATAAAGGCCTCATCAAATACTCTCCTCCTCACAACAACAACAACAGCACTACAGGAAGCCCAGAGAGCAACGCCAACACACTGACCTCTGCAACACAAGAGCAACAACATAAACAACAACATCAACAACATCATGAACAACAACAGCAAAAACATCAGCAAGAGCAACAACAGCAGCGGAAGCAGCAGTTTGTGTGTAACGTACAGGGTTTTTTACCCACACAGACACGAAGTGAGTTCCTAGTTGACATGGCTGCTTCTGCTGTGGCTGTTGCCCCTGGGAACCTCTATAGTGGCCACGCCCCCCGACACATGCTATTGGACCCTGAAAGTGGACGGTGCTTCTATGTGGACACGCCCCCCCAGCCTCAGAGGAAGATGCTGTTTGATCCGGAAACGGGGCAATACATTGAGGTCTTCCTCCCAATTGCTAACCCCGCCCCTAATGCTGCTGTCCTACCAGTAGGCTGCACTAACCCCGCCCCCACTGTCCTGTCAGTAGTGCCCTACCCGCCCACCCTGGCCCTGCCCACTCTGTACGCCCCACACTGCCTCCCCTTCACCCTGCCGACACAACCAGCCAACCTTACACACACCGCACCCTGACAACATGCAACACCCATGTGAACACACTGCACACCATGTAAACACGCTGCACACCATGAAAACACGCTGCACACCATGAAAACACGCAAAACACCATGAAACCATGCAAAACACCTTTAAAATACACACACACCATTAAAACATGCACACAGCATCCTGACACAGACAACTGAATCAGCTGAAAGATGCTGGACACCTGATTATGAGTTCAGTGTTAAGAAGCTGAACACAGTCTGTTTTCACTACCACCTCTCTCAACAAAATTATTTATCTGGGATTGTTTTGGGTTTGTTGGTTTGTTAGTTTTCTTTTTTTACACTGATGTTTTGTATGTAAAAAGCTGCTATTGACTGATGATATTGTGATTTTTTTCTCATAGTTTACAAACTTGAAACACAGACGTTATGAAGCATCATACGCTTATGATCAGCTGACTAGTACAACATAGTCTTCTACTGGTTTCTACTGGGAGCTGACCAGTACAACACGGTCTTCTACCGGTTTCACTGGGAGCTGACCAGTACAACACGGTCTTCTACCGGTTTCACTGGGAGCTGACCAGTACAACACGGTCTTCTACCGGTTTCTACTGGGAGCTGACCAGTACAACACAATCTTCTACCGGTTTCTACTGAGCAGTTCCACTGTAGCAGTTGGGTGTTAAGTGCCTTCCTCACTGGCATGTTGACAGTAGTTGTTGAGGGATTATAACCACATGAGAATATGATATGAAGGATATTACAGTTTTTTACAATCCATGTTCCATGTCTCCATGTCAGCCTTCTGCAGAACAGTGAACAGAAACTGGTCCTTTACAGTTCCAAAAAGGTGAAGAATGAACATAAAATTACTGCAAGCAGCTCTGCAGCAGAACCCAAGTGTTATGAAGCCAAACAATTTCACTGTGGGTCCAAAAGTCCAATATTCACCTCAATATCTCTTAGATTTCCGCTCTTTCTGAAATCTGGTCGCCCTCAGGGGTGCGTTATGTTCAGCAAAGTAAAAGCAATGTTTCACAATGACCAATGGAATGCGAGTAAAGCAATTTTTTTTTTATCCAATGAACAGCTTTCTGTCACTGCACAGCTGAAATATGGAAACAAAGCTTATGAAAGCTGGTGAAGATACACGTCACTGAGAGAGGAGTAAAAAACTAACGCAATGGGCATGGAGTGAAAAAACGGCGCAGACGGGAAACCGTTTGAGACTTTGAGACAAACTAAGGGAACCTCTTGTGTCCTCTTGCGACCTCTTGTGTCCCCGACACAAGAGGTCGATCCCAGACACAAGAGGTCGATCCCAGACACACCAGGTTGATCCCAGACACACCAGGTCGATCCCAGACACACCAGGTCAATCCCAGACACTTGAGGTTGATCCCAGACACACGAGGTGGATCCCAGACACTTGAGGTCGATCCCAGACACATGAGGTCGTCCCAGACACATGAGGTCGATCCCAGACACAAGGTTGATCCCAGAGGTCGATCCCAGACACACGAGGCCGATCCCAGAGGTCGATCCCAGACACACGAGGTCGATCCCAGAGGTCGATCCCAGACACACAAGGTCGATCCCAGAGGTCGATCCCAGACACATGAGACCGCTGTGCTGCACTCTGATGTCCAACCTGCCGCTCCAGCAGCAATCACGGACCGTGTTAGCAATTTAAAAAATGTGTGCACGTTCATTACAGAACGTGATCTGTCTTTCACAATTTACAATTGTCATTCAGCATAAAAATGTGACAATTGCTTTGGCTATTCTCTACGGAGCCACCTGGTAAGAAAAAAATAATTGATGTGGAAATCCGTGACATGGATTCCTAATCCGTGACATGGATTTGTAATAACAGAGGGACACAGAGTTGTATATAACATTTATAGATTTATGCATTAACATGCTTTTTCTACAAGGATGATCTATACGGAGTAAATAGGTTTCATATTATCTGGGAATAAGAAGAACGCACATCGGATCATAAATTAGACCTACTGGTGTGATCAATCAATGGTTATGGTTCACATATAGGCCTAGGTGCGGATTGGCTATTATGGCTGTATATAGCCCCAAAAGTCCCTCTTTGATGTTATCAACGTACATATTACAAATCCAGATTTCCACATCAACTTTATTTATACCAGGTGGCCCCTGGGGCTCCATAGTCCTTCTTGGTTTATAGGTAAATGATCCTGTATGTTGAATATTCATTCAGCATAGAAATGTGTCAATTATTTTCGTTGTTCTTTTTATTGGACTTCTTTTATAAAGAAATAGAGAAATCAATGGTGCAATTGTGCAGTATGCTGACTGTATGGTTTTACCTTCTGGTCTTCATATCTGACTCCTGGTTTTACCTTCTGGTCTTCATATCTGACTTATGAATGGTTTTACCTTCTGGTCTTCATATCTGACTCCTGGTTTTACCTTCTGGTCTTCATATCTGACTCCTGGTTTTACCTTCTGGTCTTCATATCTGACTCCTGGTTTCACCTTCTGGTCTTCATATCTGACTCCTGGTTTTATCTTCTGGTCTTCATATCTGACTTCTGAATGGTTTTACCTTCTGGTCTTCATATCTGACTCCTGGTTTTACCTTCTGGTCTTCATATCTGACTCCTGGTTTTACCTTCTGGTCTTCATATCTGACTCCTGGTTTCACCTTCTGGTCTTCATATCTGACTCCTGGTTTTATCTTCTGGTCTTCATATCTGACTTCTGAATGGTTTTACCTTCTGGTCTTCATATCTGACTCCTGGTTTTACCTTCTGGTCTTCATATCTGACTCCTGGTTTCACCTTCTGGTCTTCATATCTGACTCCTGGTTTCACCTTCTGGTCTTCATATCTGACTCCTGGTTTTACCTTCTGGTCTTCATATCTGACTCCTGGTTTCTTCATATTTGACTTGACCTTTTTGAGATACAAGGTTTTTATTCGACACCAGTCTCATCAGTGTTGAGAAAATAACTTTACAAATGCAATCTATTAGATTATTGATTACATGCTAAAGATTAGACGTAGACTCCTACGCTGTAATCTGATTACTTTGAACTTTGTTTCTGGAATATCAAGTTACTGTAAATAGTCTGTGAATCGTTTTATTATCACCATTTTCAGCCATAATTCACCATAATTGCCAGTTGGGTAAAATGATGTGATGTCTTTTGATTTTTCAATTTATATTTATTATCTTCAAAATGTGCAAGTGATTCAATTACATCTTGTATTGAGATTACTGTAATCCTGTTACATGTAATCCATTACTTCCCCTCCCTGAACCAAAACTTCACATACTTAATATTTATGTGATCAATACCTCAAGAAACACAAAACTTCAGGTCTCAGTCAGATGTTTCATTGGCACTTAATAATGTAAACAACAATTCAGTCAAACAAAACACTTTGTAATAAATTATTTTTGTCACAAAGGCTGTAAGATTAGATGACCACTACTTATACTTATTTAATTTTGTACACACAATAGACACAATAAATAAAAAAAAATGTAAATTTTGTCTGTTTTTTTTTTTACATTCAGCACATAAATGCTGAGCTCTTCCTCCTGTCTCATTGATTTATTATTACACATTGATTTCAACCTTTGGTAAAACTTCTGAAGAGTTTCACTCCACAATGAGATCTGAACTGATTAAAAGACAGCTGTCATGAAAGTAAACCTCTTAAATATTTTTTATTATTTTAAATATTATTAATACATTTTTATAGAATCCTCTGTGCTTTATGAATACAGGGAAGTGAACAGGTGAGATTTCTTTTCCCCAAAGTGGAAATATCTCATTTTGGAGTGAAGGCCTTCTTTTACAGCAGCCACACCACAATATATCAATATATCCTTATATATCTATATATCATTATATATCTATATATCCTTATATATCTATATATACTTATATCTATATGTACTTATATATCTATATATCATTATATATCTATATATACTTATATATCTATATATTCTTATATATCTATATATCATTATATATCCATATATACTTATATATCTATATATCATTATATATCTATATATACTTATATATCTATATGTACTTATATATCTATATATCCTTATATATACTTATATACTTATATATCTATATATCCTTATATATACTTATATACTTATATATCTACATATAGAGAGAGAGAAGCGCTCAGCAGAGGGAGGGGGCTGTGTGTGACACAGAGCTTCAGGAGAAAGCAAGGAGCATAAAACATTGTGCTTTTTTCCACGCATGAAAAACACAACCGAGCCCGACCCGACCCGAGCCCGAATTATTTATTTAAAAACCAAGCCCGACCCAGCCAATACCCGACATACAGTCTCGGGTCCCGTTGGGTTCGGGTCAGGTTGCAGACCTCTACTAGCGAGACAAAAGCCTGGTGTGGCAGCTGGATTTCTTTCAAACCTCCGCAACCTATACATCAAAATGAAGCTTAGAACCTGTAGTTTTTAGCTGTATGTGTTAATTTCCTCCATTTAAAAAACCCAGTCAAAATATTGAAAAAAACGATGTTTTACCTTGTATTTCAGTCAATATTCATCCTTTTAAGATGTAACATGCTGTATGTATCAGCCATAGGTTTCATGAAATGTAGTTAAAAATAAAAAAAATAAAAAGAGAGAGAGAGAGATGAAAAGTACAGTATGAGGATGTGGAAATATATTTCATAATTAATTATATGCTATATTAAATCAATTTGATGCTTTGAAGGCACAAAAATTGCATTGCCAATGAATATTAGGTTAGAAAATACATTTGCCCGATTTAACGTAATTTCCGGTATAAACCACGCCCACTTCCGGTCTTCTATCCAAATACAGATACAGAGACAGATAATTTTGTTGGCTGAACAGATACAGATACAGATAATGACGTCTTTGTACACCTCTAATATCTATATATCGGCCACCTTAGTAACATGTTACAGTTCATTTTCCTGGTAACAAGAAGTGTAACAAATTACTATTTCAAATTCAATAATAACATTACAGTTAGCTATAAAAAAAGTGTTACTTTTGTTATCATGTCATCTAAATATCGATATATAGATTGAAGTTGAATGATCTAAAACCAATATCACACCCCGTCCACTTTAGAGCTAAATGGTAGAAAAGTTTTCCTCCAGCTGACGGACGGCAGGAACATCGATGTGTTTGTTTTCCTGACTGATCTGATGTCAGAGGAGGACTAGGAACGACTGGAGGAACTGGTTACTGCTGCAGAGAGGAAGAAGTGGTCATGATATTACTTCTGAAATGAGTCCAAGACCAGTGAGATCGAAGTTCTCCTGAGGAACAGAACGTTCAGCAGATTTGTGTTTTTTTTGTCTCAGCAGCTAAACCTTTGTAGAGGGCAGGCTGCCGTTAGCAGATTCCTCCTCCTCTTCTCCTTCCTCTCCTCCTCTTCCTCCTCCTCCTCCTCGCTCCTCCTCCTCAGGCTGGGAGGGGGCGGTCTGCTCCTTAAAGCCCTGGAAGCTGGGGCTGATGGGAACCCAGCGCAGCCAGCGGGTCCTTCTGACCACGCCCATCCCCAGGGGGAAGTCATAGGAGGAAGAGGAGGAGGAGGAGGAAGAGGAAGAGGAGGACTTCCATTCAACCAAACCTCGCTCCTGTCTGGAGCCTGGAGAGGGAGACAGAGAGAGAGACACAGAAAGAGAGACAGAGAGAGAGACACAGAAAGAGAGAGAGAGAGAGAGAGACAGAGAGACAGAGAGAGACAGAGAGAGAGAGAGAGAGAGAGAGAGAGAGAGAGAGGTAGAGAGACTTAAGCTATGTTCAGACTGTCGGATTGCTTTTACAGTAAAAAACACCTGGAAACAAGTTTTGATTGGAGCCACGTTGGTATGTGGTTTGAAATCAGATCAGATTTCTACAGATCATCTCAGTCTGACGGTTTTCAAACTGTCTTTACGTCACGTGACTAGGGATGGGAATCAAGAACCGGTTCCAGTTGAGAACCAGTTCCAAATTGTCTGATCCATCGGAATCGTATGCCTCCGAGGTTATCAATTCCTTTTATCGATGCCGGCATGTTTTTCTGATAGTTGCGCATGTGCATTGCAACAACTCATGCGTCATGACGTCAAAAACTGGAAACTTGCAACAAGGAGTCATGACCGAGAGGAAGAAACGGTCCGAAGAGTGGCTTCATTTCACGAAGAAAGATGACAACAGTGCTACTTGTAACGTCTGTAAAATGATAATTTCTGTGTTCACACACAGCGTTTTTTGATGTGGAAAAAGCGCTGCCTGGAGCGCTTTTTGTGAGGAGAAATAAGAAGCGGATCACGGCAACGTCACCTGATGTTAGCTGAGCAGCTGCTAGCTCACTAACCAGCTGGTTAGCTCTTCTAGCAGACAGAACAGTGTTGTGCAACAAGCAAAGGCTTACCAGATATTTCCAATACATGTCCAGTATAATCCATACTGCCTTTATGATCGCTGTTGCGGTAACGGAAATTCACTTATTACAACGTCCAATTTCTCCACCGGCACTTTCACTTTCTCCACATTTGTTGTTGCTATGGGAAACGGCCGGCGTCTCTGTCATCGCGATTGGTCGGCTGGGAAAAAGCGGTTCACGTCACTCTGCGCTTTTCTGAAAAGTTGAACATTTCTCAATTTTTGAAAGCGCTCCGCTCTGACGAAAAAACCGCCGCTGCAGCGCTTTTTGGGAGCGGCCGCCTTTTGTGCGCCTTGCTGCCGCTTCCCATTGCTTTTAATGAGGAAAGGGCGCTGGTGGTTGGGGAAAATATGCTATGTGTGAACGCAGCCTTAAGGGTGGAAACACCAGCAATATGTTGAAACATCTTAGGGTAACCATCTAACCATCTTATTTGTTTTCCAAGTTATATAATTTTAAGAAAAGGAGCATTGTAATTTATTTTAACATGTTCAAATGTTATTAGGCAGACATTCTACACTGTGTTCAGACTCGAGATAATAAAACAGCTGCGTTGTCGCTGAAAACCTGTGTAGGCCTACTTTTTTTTCCACACAGAAAATTGATCGGGAATCGATAAGGGAATCGATAAAGAACCGGACCGATAAGCAGAATCAATAATGGCATTGGTATCAATAAAATCTTATCAATTCCCATCCCTACACGTGACACTGAGTCACATCCAGAGCCAGAAACCAACATGGAGAAGTAAACCAGCAGCTGGACCGGCAGACAGTTTGGGGGAAGACTCAGTAAGACTAGAAGAGACAACCAGGAGGAAGACCAGATACTGCTGCTGTGACATCACTCTCCTACAGTCGTGTGTCTGAAGGTGAAGATGAAACATCTCCGTTCTGCATTTGCAGCTTTTTGTTTTGGTTCTGTGCCATCAGTTACCGTACGTGCACACGGCTCGTTGTTACCACGGCAACCGATGCAGAAAGCTGAACACTGCCTGGACACACAAATCCCACCTGATCAAATAACAGTGTGACAGTCTAAAGATCAAGTCTGAACAAAGAGTAAGAAACTGAACAAGATGAAACGCCAGACTGCTTCACCTGGAGGAAATTAATCCAGATTTGAATCCAGATTTGAATCCAGATTTGAATCCAGAGCTCATTAAACTGAATTTGAATGAGAAAATTCATTCGGAATTGTAAGAAATGTATCTCAACAGATTTATTATTTATTTATATGTCTTCATGTTTCAGTTCAAGTCTCAACAAATATTTCTAATCTCAGAATCTTGAAAAAAGGTTAAAAACACACACACACACACACACACACACACACACGCCCACACACACACATATTCCCTGCTAACATTGGTTTCTCTCTCACTGTCACCTGTGTGTATTCCCGGTTCTCAGGGTGAAGGCGCATCATAAATCTTTAAAAATTACTTGAGCACACTGGTATTCACACTCACACACACACTCACACACACACTCACACACACACAGACACACACACACTCACACACACACACATGCATACTGGACAGACATGCTGCGAAGTCCACAGACTGTAACATGAAGCCGAATGTACATGATATGGAAAGTAGACTTAGAATTACAACACACACACACACACACACACACACAGCTGTTGCTCTGGGCGACAGTGTTGAGTGACAGATTAATAACTCTCATAGTGACGAAGAGCAGCAACAAACACAAACAAAGAGAGATCGAGAGCATGTGTGTGTCTGAGTGTGAGTGTGTGTGTACGTGTGTGTGTGTGTGTGTGTGTGTGTGTGTGTGTGTGTGTGTGTGTGTGTGTTACCGGGGATGGTGTTGTCCAGACAGAAGGCCAAAAATCCTCCAACAAACATCTCAGTGGAAAGAAGAACTGTCAGGATCTGATCGAGCTCCGGAAGACCTGCAGACACAGAGAACTGATCTATATGATCTGGATCTATACGGAGTACTGATCTATATGATCTGGATCCATATGGAGAACTGATCTATATGATCTAGATCTACACAGAGAGAAGTGATCTATATGATCTGGATCTATGTGGAGAACTGATCTATACTGTGTACTTCTACACTCAATATTCAGTTCAATAAGTTTGGGCAAAGAACTGTTGTTCCTTTTCTCTGTCGAACCGAACTGAACTGAGCCGAACTGAACTGAACTGAGCCGAACTGAACCGAACTGAACTGAACTGAAGTGAACTGAACCGAACTGAACTGAACTGAAGTGAACTGAACTGAACTGAGCCGAACTGAACCGAACTGAACTGAACTGAAGTGAACTGAACCGAACTGAACTGAACTGAAGTGAACCGAGCCGAACTGAACTGAACTGAACTGAACTGAACTGAACTGAACTGAGCCGAACTGAACCGAACTGAACTGAAGTGAACTGAAGTGAACTGAGCCGAACCTAACCCTGTCATATCTGGTGATGTGTGCAGGTTGCCATGTGAGTCGTAGTGCTGTTCTCTCTCTCTCTGTGTTTGATGACTTGCAGATGCTGTTTTTCCATTGGCTGAACCAGCTGACTGTCTAGGCAAGGCAAGGCAGCTTTATTTGTGTAGCACATTTCATACACTGAGGCAATTCAAAGTGCTTTACAGAGTAATAAAAAATACAGTAAAGGTAAAAGATTTACAATTAAAAAGTGTACAGACAAGAGATACAAAAGATAAAAGACTTAAAAAGTAAACTAGTGCAGTTTAAATCAAGTGAAATAGAAAGATAAAAGAATACAACAAATACTCCCACTGTTAGATGCACATTATGAGTGAACCCATATGTTTTTCTTTAATTTTCTTATCCCCTGTCCTTCCTGATTCTACTCTTGATCTGATATTTACGTCAGATTTCACTGCCTAAGGCAGGCGAGGATCATAGATTCTCCTCTTGGTCCACAGATGGATGAGAATCATACAGGGTAAAGATAAAGCTCTGTCATCTAGCTCTTGAGTTCCTAGATAAGCTCTGTCATCTAGCTCTTTTGAGTTCCTAGATAAAGCTCTGTCATCTAGCTCTTTTTAGTTGCTAGATAAGCTCTGTCATCTAGCTCTTTTGAGTTGCTAGATACTCTGTCCCCCCCACATATAGTGTTCACTCGTGCAAGTAAGCATTACCCGGACAAGATGAATGAAAATTCATACTTGCCTGTGTCAGCTCTGTTGGGATCCTGAACAGAAACAGTTAAAATGAAGGCTATTTAAAAGCTAAGCTGAAAAGATAAGTTTTTAGCCATTACAGGGTAGAGTAGGCAGTGTAAAATAGGAAAGTTTTAAGCTTTGACTTAAAAGTGGTCAGAGTCGGGGCTTGTCTAATATCATCTGGCAGGTTATTCTAGGTCTGTGTTGCATGATAACAAAACGCTGCTTCACCGTGTTTTGTTCTAACTCTTGGGACAGCCGGTAGGCCGGCCCCAGATGTCCTAAGGGTCCTAGAAGGTTCATATGGCACAAGCATGTCAGAGATGTATTTGGGCCCAGAGCCACAGAGTGATTTGTAGACAAGCAGCAAGATTTTGAAATCAATTCTCTGAGTGACTGGTAGCCAGTGTAAGGATTTTAGAACTGGTGTAATGTGGTCGTATTTCCTAGTTTTCGTCAGGACCCTGGCAGCGGCGTTCTGAATAAGTTGGAGTTGCCGAAGAGCTTTTTTTGAAAGCCCTGTGAACAGACCATTGCAGTAATCCAATCTACTGGAAATAAAGGCGTGGTGTGTCTAGGTGTCTAGGTGTGTCCTTTGTGCTGATTGGCCTGTGGATGATATGAAGCCAGCAGACAGCGGCTCTCTCTCTCCTTCCTGGCTCCCAACACAAGCGTGACAGTTAGTCTGCAGAGTCTCTGGCTGTGAGACTTGTGAAAACGGATGGACTTTGTATATATTTGTAAATACAGCAGCAGTTCCATGTTGTAGCGGTGGGCAGCCATTTTGTTTGAGTACCTTGTTTTCTCCTGTTTTTGCCACAGAGTTAGATTAATCACTTACGTGTTTTGGTTTCTTTTACTTTGTCAGGTAAGTTAGAGCGCCTGGTTTTTCCCACACCACAGCCGAGGGCATCACAAGGCAGTCAGTCAGTCAGTCAGTCAGTCAGTCAGTCAGTCCGTCAGTCAGTCAGTCAGTCAGTCAGTCAGTCAGTCAGTCAGTCAGTCCGTCCGTCCGTCTGTCCGTCGGTCCGTCGGTCAGACGGTCAGTCAGTCAGACAGTTAGACAGTCAGTCAGTCAGTCAGACAGTCAGTCAGTCAGTCAGTCAGTCAGTCAGACAGTCAGTCAGTCAGACAGTCAGTCAGTCAGTCGGTCAGTCAGACGGTCAGTCAGTCAGACAGTCAGTCAGTCAGACAGTCAGTCAGTCAGTCAGTCAGTCAGACAGTCAGTCAGTCAGTCAGTCAGTCAGTCAGACAGTCAGTCAGTCAGTCAGACAGTCAGACAGTCAGTCAGTCAGTCAGTCAGTCAGACAGTCAGTCAGTCAGTCAGTCAGTCAGTCAGACAGTCAGTCAGTCAGTCAGACAGTCAGACAGTCAGTTGGTCAATGTAGAGAAATTGATCTAAATCGATCTCTAATGCGTCTGATGTCACATCACCTCATGTCTGTAATGTGGAGATGTACAGACAGCAGACCAGCAGAGTGAACTCGATCCACAGAGTCTCCCAGTTTGAAAACAAAAGTGTGACGGCCCCAACTCCCTCTGTCAGGGCTTGTGTGTCTGTGGGCGTGTCCGCTCTATGCTAGGCTTGCCGCGGTAGTCGGTGTTACCGGTGTTACACGGTGGTCGGGCATACACCGATTACATTACTTGCCCACCGACACCGTCATTTTCCTTTTTTTTTTATAGAAATAAAACTCATTTAGTTAATTTTCGCGTATCAGCGCCCACGTTCATCAAATAAAAAAACTCTAATTTGTAAAATACTAAGCGACGTGTTATCAATACTTAGTCAGACGACGGACGCTACAATTATAAACTGAAAGTGTCTCCGTCCGCAGCAGCAGCAGCAGTCAGAGTCAGATTTCACTTGTCACGTGACGAGAGTAAGGAGAGTTGACCGACAAGACGATGGCGGAGGATTTGGTGTCAAAGCGAAAAGCAAAAGCGCCTATTTGGCAATATTTCGGATTTAAACCCAATGCTAATAGGGAACCTGATAACGTTAATCAGGCAATCTGTAAACTTTGCCTGATGAAGGTGGCGGCATCTGGAGGCAACACCTCTAATCTACACACACACCTTCAAGTGCACCACAAGAGTGAGGCTGCCAAAATGGGCCCCGCAGCGAAATCTCAACCGCAGAGGCCAGACACACAGCCAGCCATAAGTGGTGCGTTTGCACGATGCACTAAATATAAGAAGGACAGCAAGAGGTGGAACGCATGCACTGATGCGGTGACCAAATATATCTGCAAAGAAATGGTGTCTTTCAACACTGTTGAAAAGCAATCGTTCAGAGACCTCTTAACCACACTCGACCGCCAGTACAAGGTACCAGGGCGGACATATTTCTCCACAACAGCCGTCCCGCGCGCCTACACTTGTGTCTGGAGTGAGCTGCAACGGGCCATCTCAGCAGTCGAGCACTTTTCCCTCACAACAGACATGTGGTCCAGCACAAAAATGACACCGTACATGTCACTGACTTTACATTTCATTGACACTGAATGGACCCTGGTATCCAAATGCCTGCAAACAAGCTTTTTGCCAGACTTGGCCGATGTCTTGCAGGAGGCTCTGCGAGAATGGAGATTAGAAAAGGATAAAGTGGCTGTTCGTAACTGCGGCTGGCCCCGGTTGAGCTGCTTTGGGCACAACCTGAACCTCGCTGTGTCCAACACCGTCGACAAGACAGAGAAAGTGTGCACAGAGCGTGCCGTGGCAGTTTGTCGCACAATTAACGGCATGTTCTCTCACAGCTGGAGGAGACGGGAGCTGCAGAAAGCCCGGGTCAAGCTCGGCCTCCCACAGCACTCGCTGGTGGCGGTAAGTTTATTATTAGGTAATAGCCTATAGTTTGGGGACGAAACAGTAAAATGTTAATAAAATAAAATAGAATAAAATAAAATAAATAATAATGATAAACAGTAAAATGTTAATAAAACAAAATAGAATAAAATAAATAATAATGATGATAATAAATAAAAGAAGTATATAATAATAAAACCATAAAATTATAAAACACTACATAAAAGCCAGACTAAATAGATGGGTTTTTAGTTTACATTTAAAAATATCAATATATTCAGCAGCTCCTCTCAGATCCTCTGGAAGGCTGTTCCAGCTGCTTGGAGCATAACGGCTGAAAAAGCAGCATCACCAAATGTTTTTGTTCTGCTTTGTGGAGCAGCTAAAAGAGAAGAACTTAAGATGTTTTTTTTGTTCTTGTTTGACATATTTAAGTGATTTAAAATAATTTACAAAATCAATCCTAAACAAAGTAAATGAGGGTTTGGTGCCTTTCCACTTCGATGTATGAATATGGTATTTATAATTGTACCAAATCCTAAGCATTTTTTAAATTAAGGTTGGTAAAATTGTGTATTTATTTTCACCCAACAGGACTGGACTGTGCAACTCGCTGGGGCCACAGCCACACCAACTCTTCCTGAAAAGGTAGTCGCGGAGATTGCCACCTATGCTCAAGAGGCCGCCATCAACACGGAGGAGGATCCTCTCGTCTGGTGGAAAGCGAATCAAACGAGGCTTCCCCTGCTGGCAAAGTTAGCCAAAAAATACCTTTGCGCATGTGCAACAAGCTGCGCATCCGAGAGGGTGTTCAGCACGGCAGGGAACATAGTCACCCCCATAAGATCCCTTCTTAAGCCAGAGAAGGTGAATATGTTGGTTTTCCTGGCAAAGAACATGTAAAGCACTGTCGCCAATTGCCAATTTAGTTTCAAATTTTGTTTGAAAAGCCTGTTGACTTTTGCCTTTTATCTTAGGCATTACGCTACAATGTGGAAGGCTTTGTTTTTTTATTCGTTTCTTATTTATTTGGTTCCATAGTTTTTGTTAATTTCACTTTTTTACTATTTATATTATTTAAAACTGTATAATTTATTCGTCTTATTTTATATTACAGCAGCACAGGACAGGTAGCTATGCAGGCCAAGCCGTCATCCGTCTTATTCGTTTTGTTAATAAAAGTTCTATTTCTATGTTCAATATAAGAGAGTTTGTCATTGCACTGTTTTATTGTTGTGTTTTTCATTAAAAATAATAATGAATCAACCTTCTAAGCATTCATTTTGAAAAGCATGTTGACTTTTGCCGTTTATCTTACATTACGCTACAATGTGGAAGGCTTTTTTTTTTATTCGTTTCTTATTTATTTGGTTCCATAGTTTTTACTAATTTCACTTTTTTTACTATGTATATTATTTAAAACTGTAATTTATTCGTCTTATTTTATATTACAGCAGCACGGGACGGGTATGCAGGCCAAGCCGTCATCATTGGGCTCTAGTGTGTAAATACCTGCCACCGGTAATCTCATGAAGACTAGGGCTGAGACATGTAGTCAGTTTTTGGTTAGGCAGTTAGATAGAGGGGATGCTCTGTGGTGAGCTTGTCTTGTATGCCACTTGTGTGGGTCAATACGGTGCATTGCTTTGTTCCTAGGTGCTGTGGGCAGCAAGCCTGTTTAACAATTGGTCATGGTTGAAGTGGAGGAATTTGTTGTTGGATCATTGTTCAAAAGATCAGTTGATAAGAATTGCTGAATACTATGACATTGTCATTGGCAAGAAACGGCTAAGGAAAATGTTAAGTCAATTCTGAAGGCTAATTTATATCATATGAAAGTTTTGTCTTGTAAGGAGCCACCGCCTAGTTCGGTTGGCACAGATGGTTTGTCTCAGCATCCAGTCCCGGGCGTTAGCCTGACGTTTGAGCAGCAAAGGGAGCTGTTGTTGTTGCGTATGGAATGTGAGAAAGAAAAAAAATTGGAAGTAGAAAAAATGCGACAAGAAACTGAAATGGAGATAATGTTGGTACTGGAGAAGCTGAGAAGGCAAAATTGGATTTGGAGTTTCAGAAGCTGAGTTTAATCAGAGAGGGGAAACTTTCTGGTAATCTGTGTTTGGATGGGGGTCCGAATCAGGGGGGGCCTCAGCATTCATTTGACGCATTAAGTAATTTGCACTTGGTGCCTAAGTTTAATGATCGCAATCCAGAGACCTTTTTCTCCTTATTTGAGCATGTGGCGGATGCAAGGGGCTGGCCTGATGCTGACCATACGTTAATGCTACAATGTGTTTTAATGGGATGGGCTCAGGAGGCCTATTTTTGTTTGAGTGCGAGTGACAGCTTGAGCTACTCAAAAGTGAAGTCTGCGGTCCTGAAGGCCTATGAGTTGGTTCCTGAAGCTTATCGCCAGCGGTTCAGAAGTTGGAAAAAAGGGGATAAAACACACCTTGAGTTTGCTCGTGATTTAGTTACCCATTTCAGTCGTTGGTGTTCCGCCTCTGATGTGAAGGGTTTTGAGGATTTGTGTGATCTGATCGTTCTTGAACAGTTCAAAAATTCTGTTCCAGAGTGCATAGCCACATATATCAGTGAACAAAAGGTAAAGACCGCTGCAGAAGCTGCTGCTGGCAGATGATTACATTTTGACGCACAGAGGAAGTGCTGGAGCGCCTCGCGCTCGTGACTCTGGTTATTTTAGAGAACATGCTCCTGGTGTCAGTGAGTTTTCCTGTGGTCATACAGGGAGTATTGGTTTGGAGAAGAAGGGTGAGTACAGCATGCGGGAGTATGTCAAAGTGTGCCACTACTGTCATAAGAGGGGTCACTGGAAAAATTACTGTCATGCATACAGGTATAAGTCTAAGCAGCCTGGGACTGGTGCGCATGCAAAGCCTTCCATGTTAGCTGCGCCGGTTTCCAGTCTAGTTGTTTCTGACCTGCTCTGTAGTGAGTTGCAGCCCAAAGTTTCTGATCCTGGTCTTGACTCATACTTGCCTTTTATAACAGAAGGGCATGTGTCTCTCGTAGGAGGTAATGAGACGGTGCCGGTGAAAATACTACATGACACGGGTGCATTTGATTCATTTATTTTATCTTCAGCCCTGCCCTTTTCCAAAGAGAAAACTCGCCTGTGTTAGTAATGGGATTTGTAAACAGTAACCCGATAACACGTCTCCTGCTGCCCTATAGACGTTAATGGTAGGTAACATAGAGCCCACCTTATTGAACCGATAACTGTGTCGCAGTGCTTCAGTGCATTGTATTGAACTGAACTGAACTGAATTGAACTGAACACGCGGTGTGGGTCTGTACAGGATCTTTATTGTTTTGGCAATGCCCACTCTGAAGTTAAAAGTGGTACATGGGTTAATAAAATCGCTTCAGTTTAACTGCCATTCTGCTTGCTGGTTTTCCTTGGGAGCAGGAAAATAGAGGGGAGTCATTGGGTTAGTGCGGTAGGTAAAATAAGTTGTTGTTCGGTAATCTTTTTGATTGGCAGTTCTTTCTTGAGGGTGACCATAATGGAATTTGAGTTAGATGATTTCACTACCAATCCCACAGTGGATATGTTGGATAGGTGTAAGAAAGCAGACCTGTTGATGGTTGCTGGGTTTTGTGATGTCCAAGTCCAGCCCCAGTCCAGCACCTTTTCCCTCTCAGTATGTCAGTTTTGATGTAAGCAGGCAGATTGCACTTGTTCCCCCATTCCAAAGTGGACTCATATTTCAATGCATTTGAACACATTGCAGCTACTCTGCGGTGGCCAAAAGATAAACTCCCAAAAATCTGATTTCCTCCCCAGTGCAACGTGATCATCCTTTCTCCGTGGAGAGGAAAGTTAAATCTCCCAAAGTTTCCCGGTGCAACACATCTGTCTCGGCTGAAAGTCGTGTTTTTATTGCCATGAACCTAGAGACCTCATTGCTGCCTGCCCAGTGCTAAAAAAAAAGACCAATCCAAACCAATGCCATTAAATGACCATCTGCAGTGGGTCTCATCCAAACAAAAAGACCTGACACCATCCTCAATGAACAAATGGTGGAAAGTGAGGACAACAAAGAATTTAAACCATAAGTTTGGAGACTTGGTGGATCTCACTGACTCGTTTATGGATATCCTTGATGATCCCTCCAGCTCTTTGTTAGATGAACATAAGTGTGCGCCTGTTTCTGTTGAGTTATCACCAGCTGACATGGGTTTGACGTTGCCAGTAGATAAAGTCTAACTGATTACGGCACAACAGTCTGACAGTACATTGGTTACCTGTTTGTCTACTGCTCAAACACAGAGGGTTGGTGAAAAACCAGTAACTTACCTATTGGATGATGGGGTTCTAGTGCGCAAATGGTCTAGGTCCAGCTTGGAATGTGACTCAGTCTATCAACTAGTAGTGCCACAGCAGTTCTGCTCCCAGGTGTTGAGTCTGGCTCATGACCACAGTCTCGTAACCGGATTCTCCACTATTTCTTTTGGCCAGGTCTAAAGTCTGACATGGACAAGTTCTGTCGCTCCTGCCATGCCTGTCAGGTTGCTGGTAAGCCCATCCAGGTGATTTCTGCTGCCCCTTTACATCCAATCCCAGCGGTTAGGAACCATTTGAACATGTCATCATTGACTGCGTCAGGCCCTTGCCAAAGACAAAGGCTGGTAATCAGTACATTCTTACCATGATGTGTGTACTTGTGTACCAAGACAGTCCTGTTGCACACCCTAAAGGCCCGTGGAATACTGAAAGCCTTGGTGAAATTCTTTTCCATTTTTTAGTTGCCAAAACACATTCAAACCGATCGAGGTTCCAACTTTATGTCAAAAATCTTCTCCCAGGTGATAGCTGAATTGTCTATGAAACACCACATCTCTAGTGCAGAGAGAGAGAAGAGCACCACACTCTCATGCCTTCAAAAGGAATCCAACATGTTGGTCTTCACACACTAATCCTAACTCCGGATAATTACAGATAGTTGATCTGAGGTTGGTTCTGCAGGAATCTCTTGTTCTCATGTTTGGAGGTTCACTGCAAGCCAAATCTGAGTCATGCTGCATAGATTTGTTCTTTGAGCCAAACACTCCTGTATTAGTCTAGTCTTAGTCTAGTCTATTTATATAGCCCTTTGTCTCAAAGGGCTTTACATAGCATCATATACTGTACAGTACATGTCATATACACACTACATATACACATAAATGTCATATAGGCTACACACTTCATATACGTCATTAACACTCCACCCCCCCACCTTGGCTGTGTGTGTGTGTGTGTGTGTGTGTGTGTGTGTTACCTGTATTAATGGAGTGTTTGTGTGTGTCCAGGTAAGCCGGTAGCGTCAGACCGAAGAACATGGAGAATCCAAGAACAAAAAGATTTCTGGACGAGTTCAGATCCACCAACTGCAGGTTGGACAAACCTACTGCTGTTATCATACCTGCAAAAATATTAAGATTCATATTATTATTAAATGTATTATTACAATATTAGACAAACCTCCTGCTGGTATCATTCATTTTGGAATTCTTCTTCTTATTATTATTATTATTATTATTTATATTGTATGGGGCAGCAGAGCAGCAACTTCCTCCAGCTCCTCCTGGGGGATCTCTGATGCTGGGAGATGTAGTCCCTCCAGCTCCTCCTCCTCCCAATATGGAGGAGCAGCAGCTGAACACCAAGACCCTGCTGGATCTTCAACCTGTCACCCTGAGGAGAAATCTAACGTCACTGAGGAGAAACCTCATGTCACCCTGAGGAGAAACCTAACGTCACTGAGGAGAAACCTCATGTCACCCTGATGAGAAACCTCATGTCACTGAGGAGAAACCTTATGTCACCCTGAGGAGAAACCTAACGTCACTGAGGAGAAACCTCACGTCACTGAGGAGAAACCTCACATCACTGAGGAGAAACCTCACGTCACTGAGGAGAAACCTCATGTCACCCTGAGGAGAAACCTCATGTCACCCTGAGGAGAAATCTAATGTCACTGAGGAGAAACCTCATGTCACCCTGAGGAGGAGAAACCTCATGTCACCATGAGGAGGAGAAACCTCATGTCACCCTGAGGAGAAACCTCATGTCACCCTGAGGAGGTGAAACCTCATGTCACTGAGGAGAAACCTCATGTCACCCTGAGGAGGAGAAACCTCATGTCACTGAGGAGAAACCTCATGTCACTGAGGAGGAGAAACATCATGTCACTGAGGAGAAACCTCATGTCACCCTGAGGAGGAGAAACATCATGTCACTGAGGAGAAACCTCATGTCACCCTGAGGAGGAGAAACATCATGTCACTGAGGAGAAACCTCATGTCACCCTGAGGAGGAGAAACCTTATTTCAGCAGTTTGCATCTGCGATCTCATTGTTTTGGTCTCTACCCAAAGCTGGGTGAGAATCAGAATGAAGATCGACCAGTAAATGTCTCTTCTCCACTGCACTTCTTACCCTTCGTACCCCCAGATACCTGAACTCCTCCACCTGGGGCAGCTGGATGGGACAGGAAACCTTTTCCATCAGAGAACCATGAGCTCAGACTTGATGCTCCTCCAGTTCCCATCAGAGATCACAGTGTGATGAAGCCAGAAGGATGACATCATCCTCAAACAGCAGAGATCCTCCCTGATGTCACTGAACTGGACTCTCTCCAGACCGGCCGCTCCTTGATCTGCTGTCCATGAAGATACAAACAGGAGAGACCAGCAGCATCTTGTTGGAGTCTGATGCCTTGAAGCAGCAACAACACAAACCAGCTGTCAGTCTGAGTGAACCGGGACTGAGCGGCTCCCCATGCTGCCACAGCGCCTCCTGCAGGACACTCAGGGAACAAATCCACTGAACACATGGAGACAGGATCAGGAAACTCCCATGATGCCTCAGTTATCTGTAGCGTAAGAAGCTGCTCCGCTGTTCTGTGATCCACATCGTTCCTCCTGAATCTGAGGTTCCACAGTGGGTCAGTTTCCTCCCAGCAGCTTGTCAGAGGTTTTCCCAGCAGGCCGAGCAGCGAGATTCCTCCAGAGTTGGAACAAACCCTCCGCTCCTTTTTTAAAGATGGAGACCATCCATGTTACACTAGTTTGGGTTTCTGTGTATTTTGTTTGACCAATGAAAGAGCAGACTGCTGCAATGGAGAGTCCAACCAGGTTCCTACGCAGCAACAAGTCCCTCCTCCTCTTTGTTGTGATTGGTCAACCAAAGTCTTTTGGCTGCACTTTTCCCACCACATCTACCCCTAAAACGTGTGTAAAACTGTCATGAAAACATTTTTCACCAAGCTCCTCCCCCATCACTCCTCCAATCTGAGCGTCTTCCAGTCAAATCTACAGGAAACATCTTATACAGTGAGTTCAGGTCCTGGAGAAACTCCAGAAGCAACGGCTAAGAGATGCTGGAGCTTCACTGTCCAACAGACAACAATTTGTCTGTAAAACACTCAGATTGGAGGAGTGAAGGGGGAGGAGCTTGGTGAAACATGGCCCCGCCCCTCTGCCTGACAGAGACGAGAGACAATTTTACCCACAAGTCCCTAAAGGCCTGAGATTGAATCCCACCAGAACTTTCCTTCCTCTGTCTCCATTGCTCTGTCTCCCTCTCTGCTTTCCTACTGTCTGAATACAGAATAAAAACTCTGAAGGTAAGTGGACTCATCTCAGCTTTAGACAGTAGAACGCTCTGACAAAAAAAAAAAAATGACTTCGCCTTGTGGTGACTCCCTGTTTCTATTTAAGTAAAAAGGAGGTGGCAGTTTGAAAACACAGGAAGAGTGTAAACGTCCTAAACTCCAGTTTTTTCCTGTTGTCTTACCAAACAGAGTGCAGAACATTCCTCCCAGGATTGGATCAGGCAGAGAGGCAAACAGAGCGGTGAACTTCCCCACCGATCCCAACAGGAACATGATGGCTGCGCCGTACTGCACCACCCGCCTGCTGCCCACCTGCAGACAAATGTAACATTTTTAAATCTAACACTCTACTAAACATCTGTTGTCTGTGAAGTTTACAGTCACTTCATACGGTTTTATTACAGATGGGAACGGAACCTCTAACCTCTGATTCTGTCGCTGCTCTACAGGACTTTCCCCTTTAACTGGTGCTGTAGCACCCGAGTCCGACTCGAGTCCCAGGTCTGATGACTTGACGTGATGGTAACTTGACTCAGACTTAAATATTGATGACTCGGACTTGGACTCAGACTCGTGCGCTGAGGATTTGAACTTGGGACTTGATCACCTCAGACTTGGCTCCCCGTCTTTTCAACGTTTCCCTAAATTTGTCCCTGATCATCTGGCTGGTTGACAGTATCTGAACGTTTATTTGACAGGAGGATAGTAAATCCGTCTGTTACAACACAATAACTTTATGGTATAGTTTTCAGATTGGCTTGTCCACTTCAAAACACAAATAAAAAAACAAATGAAATCACTGAAAGTCTTTCTGTTCTAGCAGGATTACTGGATAACTGGGTACTGAGGACCAGAGACTCGACTCGGACATGACCTTGGGGACTCGGATTCGAACATGGAGGACTCGGGACTCGGATTCAACTCCAGGTTTGGTGACTTGACTACAACACTGGCATTAAATCACTACATCAACAGCTTCCTGGGCCCGTATCCACAAACATTCTGAGAATCCTCTCAGAGTCTTATCTTAGCCTAAAACTTCCCAGCGTAGGAGTGATTTAGGAAAGTTCTCAGAGCAAATCTGAGCAGGGAATGGACAAGAAGGTCCAAGGTGTGGTTGACCCCGTTGCTAGGTATGATGCTGTCTTTTAGACGCTGTCATTGGTAAAGCAATCACACAAGATAAAACACCATTTACTCGTTATTAACGCGTGGTTTGCTTACACTATCAAAAAAAAAAAAAAAAATAGAGCTGATTGGACAAAATCTTTGAAAACCATATGAACGGTACTTTTTAATACTTGTACGGTCCTCACAGGTTGACACATTATGCCTTTATTTGGGTGAATGCAGTAATGTTATTATACTTTACTAATTTGATGTTAAGATTTGGTGAAAATGGCTCAAGACTTAGTAGTATTAGTATAATTTTTTGGAAAATTTTTTGAACAAGAGTATATTGCTGATGATGCGTGTGTGTGACATGTGTCCCCATCAGTGACCAGACAATACAGAGAAAACTCACTATATCCATAGCTGCTGTTGTGTTGGCGGTGCACACGTCCAGTGGGAATTAAACAGGCTGCGTCACAATATGAGTCTGAAGGAGGTGTGATTGTTTGTGCGATTGTTCTATGTGGCTGCATAAACCTAAATTATCACTGCTGCACTGTTTCCCTGTTGCTAAATATCTTAACATTGATAACTCTCATAAGGGCTAAGATGCTTTGTGAATAGCTTTTATCTTTACTAGGATTTAGTCTTACTTTTAAGGGGAAATTCTTAGAAAACGTCATCACTCTAAGAGTTTTCTTAGAATTTCACCACTAGGACCAACTCTTAGTACTAGGAAGCTTTGTGGATACGGCCCCTGATCTTTTGGTTGAGATGTTAAAAAATCCTGTCTACCACATGGTGGAAATGTCAGAAAGTTACTGTTAGCATTACCAATAATAATAACCTTTATTGCTACAACACTTTTCAAACAGAGTTGCAGTGACACCTACAGACAATAAAACGGTAATAAATAAAAGCTAATAAGATAAAAAGTAAAAATACAAGACAAACTAAAAACAGGGTCACATGAGAATAAAACTGGCAAATACAACATTTATAAAATAAGTTAAAACGTCTAAAATGTGTTTTACAGTAAGACTTGATTTAAAAGAACTGAACTGGTTAATGATCACAGGAAATATTACCAGCTGATGTTTGTGACATGAGACTGCGGCGTTTTAAGAGAAAGTTTTAACAATTAACTATTATGACCATGGAGGTGCAGGGAGAGGCCACTGAGATTTATCTGGTTTCTACTGGTTTCTACTGGAACAGCTGATGTTTTCCATTCATGTTCTGTGATGTGAAGTCTTCCTTTCTCCCTCCTGACAAGATGAAGGGCTTCACAAAGATACTTTATGGGTTAATTAAGTTTTATTAATGGGTTCGACTGTTGGACTTTGCTTGGGCCCTGTGTGTGTGTGTGTGTGTGTGTGTGTGTGTGTGTGTGCGTGTGTGTGTGTGTGTGTGTGTTGGTCCACAGTGAAGGAAGTGATGAAATATTGAACACAATCATCATGATTGCAAAAAATAGGAAAACAAGACCCAGGTTTAAAATAACTGGAATTATCCTTTAATGTGTTGAATGTCGTTATCTGATGGAAGTTCGTTAATTTCAGATGAGACTCTGTAACTAAATGTTGTGACAAACCGTTACATGAATTGGATTTATTCTTCTTATGCATTGATCCCAGAACTAAATTACATTCTGTTTCACACTGGGGTTTTTTTATTCTTTCATGATGAAAACATTTCATCAGAGAATCAAAGTGTTAAAGAAAATGTTGTAACCCTAAACATAGTTGTGCCCAGCTCCACAGTGGCTGCTGTAAAGAAAATATTTGATTCCTGCAGTTGCTCATCACTAAATAATGATTTCCATCCAGAATAGCATCAAATGTTGATCAATACACAGTCTGATCGGTTTCTTCTCACCACCAGATCCTGTTGTAAAACTAAGCAGCATAAATACATTACAGATAAAGTGTGATCAAGGAGTTAGCTAGCATGTTGTTTAGCTGTATGCAGCTAAACGGCTTTGGAAACAATCAAAAGGACACAATTAACTTCGTTAACTTAAGTCAAGTTTATTTGTTACGATTCTTTAACTCTAACACTGAATCACTGTTAGACTTAACTGGTCTCAGATCCTGATAGATCACTACCAACAAGCTCTCGGTCACTGCAGCTGACCTTCTCAGGAGAGGTGTGGCCTCTGTTACCTTGGTGATGCCCAGAACGCCGATATTTGGACTGGAGGAAGTAGAGCCATTTCCTGTCCCTAAAAGGCCGGCGATGATGCAGCAGACGCCTTCTGTGAAGATTCCTCTGCAAACACATGACAACAACAACAACAACAGCAACAACCAACATCAACAACAACAGCAACAACCAACAGCAACAACAACAACAACAACAACAGCAACAGCAACAGCAACAGCAACAACCAACATCAACAACAACAGCAACAACCAACAGCAACAGCAACAACAACAACAACAACAACAGCAACAGCAACAGCAACAAACAACAGCAACAACCAACAGCAACAGCAACAACAACAACAACAACAACAACAACGGGCGGGGAAATATTTCATCCTCACCCGGAGCGCCTCGCCCTGTGGGCCTGGCTAATGAGCGGGTTACTCTGAGTACTGTGGGGCTCCCTCAGAATATTATAAATACCATTCAGAATGCTGGGGTTAGGGTTAGGGTTAACCCTAACCCTAGGGGGTAAGACTGTGGGTCAGCACCCCCTTATCTGCTGGTTCATGAGAGGGGCACGGAGGCTGCTCCCGGTCTCCAAACCTGTTTCCCCTTCTTGGGATTTGGCTGTTATATTGAAGGCACTGGTAAGCCACCCATTTGAGCCCAGGAGGTTGCCGGACCCCTGGTAGAATGTATGCGTAAACCAGCTGGGGCCTGAGCAGATAGACATGAAGCAGTTGTCTTTTAAAACGGCTTTATTGTTTGGCATTGGCAAAACATGTGGGTGATGTTCATGCGTTGTCGCCGCATCCTGCATGCATGCTTTTTGCCCTGGAGAATTTACAGGTGACCTTGCAGCCTAACCCTGCTTTTGTCCCTATGGTAATCAACTCATGCTCGCCTGTGGAGCTCGAACCTCTGCCATTCAGCTCTCTGGAGCAGCGACGGCTACACTTGTGTCCAGTGCATGTTTTGCATGTATACTTTGATAGAACTGGTGGTTTTAGGAAAGGGGACCAGTTGTTTGTGTCCTGGGCTGTGCCCTGCAGGGGTAAGGCCGTCGCAAAGCAGAGGCTTTCTCACTGGATTGTGGGGGCTATTGCACTGGCCTACTAAAGCATGGGTCTTCAGGCCCCAGCTGGTTTATAAAGAGAGGGTCCTGACACAGACGTCACGACTGCCAGCCACTCTGCTGGCATAGTGGAATAAATGCTTCTGAAGATACGCGAGGGAGCATATCCCATAGTGAGACATCTCACTCATGCTACTCAGAGAACCGGGGTTACACGAGTAACCTAGTTTTTAGGATTCAAAAGACTCGGCCGATCTAATCAGGTGGGGAGACGACTCCAGAGAGTTGGGGCCAAAACTGCGGAGGCAGAGTCTCCCTTAGTTTTGAGTTTTGAGTCCGGAGCTGGGGAAGACCAGCAGACCAGACCACAGCTCACAGATACAGTCAGGTCCAGGCTTTTCAAGGCCTTGTAAGTGATTAAAGAATCTAAAAATTTATTCTAAACTTGACAAACAGCCAGTGCAGTGAGGTGAGAATAAGGGTTATTTGGTTAAAATGGTTAAAGTCCTAGTTAAAAGTCTGACTGCTGCATTCTGGACCAGTTGTAGTCGAGCCAAGCTGCCTGGCTGAGGCAGGAAAACATTGCAATAATCTAAACAAGAGAAAATGAAAACATGAATTAGGCGTTCCAGATCTTTGACAGATCACACTGATCTAATTTTTGCAATATTTCTTAGTTGGAGAAAACAGGATTGAACCATCTTGATAATTCATGTGCTGGTCAAAAACGACACCCAGATTTTTTGCAGAAGTTTTGATGTTAGGAGCCAATATGGTGTTGAACTCCTTAATAGCACCCAGACAGTCAGGATAACAATAAGATGAATAAGAATAAAACATATTCATACATACTTGTTTGGAATCGATTTAGGTCAATGGAAATGGGTGTTGTATTAAGTCATATAATAAATGACACCTATATAACATATAATTAATATGTAGTCAAACTGCATCATATCCATCATATCAGAAGTTGACAACACTGACTGAACCATATCCAGTTTTATTAAACAGCCGATATCGGCAAACCGGTATGAGTTTAATCCTACTGGTGAATATATCTGACCTGTTGATGGCGTGGACTGGAGGGGGCGTGGCTCCAGAGAGGCGGGCACAGGCATAATAATCACCTATCGACTCCACGATGCCTGCCAAGGTGGCACTCAGCATTCCCAGCACCCCGGCAACTGTTACTGTCGGCAACCCCCACTGGCCTATCAGAAACAGGAGGCGGGAGAGCAGGAAGTCATTTTAACATCCTGAGCTCTTCTGTCTTCACCTTCACTTCTCATAATCAGGATCATTGTAGCCTCAGGAATATTTGGGGTGCTGTGACCTCTGACCTTTGACCTTTGGCCTGTTTATAATGGGAAAGACACTGATGTTGTGATGCTGTTTGACCTTCAGCTGCCTCAGGAGGTTTGATGTGTGGTTTTTGCAGTCGAAAGATTTCTTGTGCCTTTGGACAATTTACAATTGACAACAGTGTTGTTTGTCATCCAAAGTAAAAGTAATAGTGATAAAAATGTGTTAAATAAGTAATAGTGATAAAAACGACTCAGGGATACAGTTTAGGCCTTGTGATAACATGACATAAATAATGTAAATATAAATATAAATAATATAAATATAAATAATCTTTGTCTTTGTCTTGTCTTTGCTTCATAGTTGACAGGACACAGTGACCGGTGAGATGGAGAGAGAGATAGAGATTTTGAAAACATGACTAATAACAAAAAACTTCCATATCTGCTGGGTGAAGTACAGCAATGTGCAAACACAGCAGCAAGACCTGTGAGCTGTGACAGGAAAAGGACGTCCAATGGAATACAACCACCGTAAAGACTGTCAATCATCTGTCAATCATCTGTCAATCATCTGTCAATCATCTGTGTATTCCTGCACCGT